>NW_024882582.1:0-242839 GCF_019059575.1 Amphibalanus amphitrite
AACCACCCTTTGGCCATTCGACATGGAGTCGTACGTCGTCAGGGTGATGTTGGCGGCCTCTTGGTACAGCTGAATCCACTGCAGGGCCGATTCCTTGACGCCGGACATCGGTAGGCCACAGTGGTGCCTTCCATCAACTCCTGAAACGAAATAATGCAAGGTCTCACTGGGGTATTCTTGTCTGGGACCAATGCACGATCGTATTACCGTAATAGTCAGCTATAATGCAGATGACAAATACTTAGTGACAAGACGCGTTATATTCAAATACAGATCACCGCACACACCACTCATACCAATAATATTGTCATTCACAATTGATAAACTTTGTTACCGAAGCCTGTGGGGAAAGTTGATAGTTCCATTTAAAATGGAAGTTTCATTCATGAAATGATTGCAACTGGCTCAAACCAATTACATAATATGTGTTACTGCAAATTGAAATTGCCATCATCGGCAATTGATTGCTTTAAGCAAATTGCTATATTTGATGCTCACCGGTTCCAGGTCAGGAATCATATCAAGCTTCTCGCACAAGATGTACTTGGCATCAGCCTTCCAGATTACTTGGAAGTGATCCTGTTGGAAGAAGGAATGTTCCATAAAGTTAGTGGCGGACTTGTACCTATTCAATATTTAATATCAATATAGTAACAATGGTTACACGACTCATAATCTTCACTTACAGCATTTCTTAAAAATTACCTATGTAAAGATTATAATTCTGCTGGTGATACCTATAGCCATGTGGGTAAATGTCAAGTTTAAGTCCTAAGCAGATTTCATGGATAATTTTTTCATATTCTTACATTATTTGGCCGGTACACATGGAGGTCCCCGCTTCAAAATTAGTTAATTTTGAATTTAGTGTTTCCGACCATTATTTGACATCCTGAATCCAAAAATGATACTTATATGTCTCGTAACTAAAAGAAAAACATAATCAAACCTGAACTAACCTTACCTTTTCACCTATAACCTACCAATCTACTACCTACAAACCTACAATGCAACCTAAAACTTACAGCCTAACGTAACCTAAAACATAATTTTTTTGCTGTTACAGATTTGTATCAACAGCGTCACAGTTATAGTTAGGACCTAAACTTGACATATACCTGTATTTCTTGCGCCCTAACCCACAACAACAGCAACAACAACTGTATTTCTTGCAAAGAACATGCACCTAAAATGGAAATACTTATTAATCACCAACCTTTTCCAGCATCTTGAAGCATATATAGGCCTCCGCAATAAACGAGCAAACATGAGACACGAAAAAGGCGCTTTGGATTAAAAGGCGCGCCAGTGGCATCGGAAGAGCTGCCAGATCGGCTGAAATCCCTAGCGCGATTTCGCTTTTTTCCAAGGTGCCTAGAATTCCTCTAGGAATGGCTGAGCCCTATGGTGAATTCAAAATACGCCGCTAGGAAAACAGCGGAGATCCCAAAAAATAAACAAAAGTAAAAGTCTAATATCTTGAAAACCGGTGAATATTTTTCGATGAAATTTGGTAGATATTCGTTTTCGCTCTTTCTGAACCGAGCGACATCACTTTCGTGCCAATTCATTAACTTTTTTGAAGGTGGGAGGGTCCCTTTAAAATTTTCTCACACAACAACAAATTCGTTCAAAGATATTATCAAGGTCGCTTGAATTTTTATGCGCAATGTTTTTATGGGGAGGTAGGTTCTAATGCGCTGCCATATTTGACGTCATAAAAAACATACTCGTAGAGGGAATTCTCCACTTTCCTTTGCTGTGTATTTTGAGTAGGTACATTTTGGCTTGACGGCTGACGCGTGTAAAATCGTGATAACTAGGCTAACAGTTATTTTCTCTCGGCTAGAGAACATTCGATATCCGATAGAAAAGCTCTCAGCTCGCCTAAACAGTGTAAAACTTGGCAAATTATGGACGCTTATCAATTTGCATTTTGCAATGCAGCGGCGAGCGGACTTCAGCCCTGATTTTGTGGCCGATCACGCTACGCTAGGGTCGATGTTTCGCGTCGGCGGATGAGTCATGAGGGAGGTAGTCTCTCTAAAGGTGACCTTCCCTAACCTGACCTTGACATCGACCTTTTAGAAGCCTCCGGGTGAGGGCGATACGTGTCATGATACCTACCTATATCTATAGACTATACCATTACCATTTCACTGTTGGGACCTTGAGGGCTGAGGCCTAGGGTTGGTTCATCCGGAAAAAAAGATGACGAAACAATGACAAGCGCAAGACATTTCGGCATACCCAAAAAGGTCAGGCAGCGCCTCTGTAGACATTTGCAAAAAAAAGAGGGAAAAGAAAATACTACCTCAAGGCTCCATTTTACCACCGCGCGGCCTCAAATGAACTAGCTGAAGGCTTGCACCGTCAACCGTCCTAGATTCCATTGCTTGGCAGCTTGGTGTCAAAAATATAATGTGTCTGGCCGAGTTGGAATGCATCCCCCGTCATGCAATGAATGTTATTATCTCGGTAAATCACTGCTCGCCACCTGTGAGTTTAGGGTCGACAGCAGGAGACTCGAGCCTATGGTAGGGCAGCCGTGGCAATTCCGGTGAGGAATGGGCGTAAATCGGTGTTCCGGTAGCCCTAAATCAGTTTTTTTATGTTCTAATGTGCACCGACAGCTAAGTGAATAAAACCGATATAAACACAAGGATGACACTAACCGTCTTCGACACTCGACAGTGAGTATTATATAATACAGTAAGCATAGTTTTTTTCAATAATCACCGTCTTGAGTATGACTTTTATTTATCGGCTTATTAGATGTCACTGACCGACCGAAATTCTGCACAATTTCGGCTTGACATTTTGTAACAGATACCCGTTAGTGGTTATCTGTTTGAACTCAATATTTATTGGCAGACTGCACACTGTGTGGAAGCCGTTCTCCGCAGCAGCAGCACACTTTGTCCTGTCTGTTACGCAACCCAAGGTCAGTGATCCAGGTGACTGGGAGGTGAAGAAGGGAGGGGAACGGCTGGACCACCGGAGTTTCGCCGCGGGACCGAGGCGTGGTCCGTCGGACCTCCGCTGTCTGTCTGTCTGTCTGTCTGTCTATCTGTCTGTCTGCCTGTCTGTCTGTTTGTCTGTCTGTCTGCCCGTTTGTTCACCTGTACTTGTCCGGTCGTAGCTACGTTTATGTGTGCAATTCATCCTATTTGTTTACCACGGTCATTGAACGATAGCTTAGGAAGCCCTGCGTGTGCCTCGATAGGAGCTCCTTGCCCGAGGCGCTGAAAGCGGAGCGGGCTCAGGGCGGCGCGGTTGGGCGGCGGTGGGGAGGAGGGGGAGGGGCGGGGAGGGAAGACCGGTATGCTGAGCGTGACAGTGAAGGAACGCTCGGGCCGCGGCACGGGTAGCGGCGGGTCGTCCAGTACGGTGGTGTCGTCCGACGCGGAGAGATACGGTGGGGAAACGTTTCTTCCGAGTGAGATAAGTTGTGAGAATTTGGTCGGTTTGGAAACAAGTGATAAGCGCTGAACAAGTGGTAAATGTCCCGTTTTCAAGCGGCAAAAGTTTACTTGAAAGGCAAGCGACTTTTAAAAGTTGTTACGTAACATTTTGCAAAATAAGTTGCAAATACCAACGGTGCATTTGAAGTGTTCGGAAAGCTTTGTGACGTGAGAAAGAATCTTTTAATCTAGCTAAGCTCGGAAAAACAATGACATTCATTAGAATAAATAGGCGGTGACCGCACTTGCCCTACCAGTGAATACAATTGTGCGCCGTTTGTGACCGGACACACCTGTGGCGTGCACAACTGAACTGTTCGTTCACTCAGCGAGTCGCCATGGTCAACACGGAAGGATCAGAGACGCAGCGGCTGATTCAGAAGAATGGAGACCCGGCCTCAAAACACGACAGCCCTGACTATCAGTCCGTGAGCGTCAACAACAGTGGGGCATACGACCAGAAATTTCCAGAGAAGGCAGAGCCAGACAAGCCAGGCAACGATCGCTTCTCCACCACCCAGCGGAAGCTGCTAGCCTGTCTGAGTCTAGTAACGCTACTAAACGGCTCCCTGATCGCCGTCATGATCCCGTTCTTCCCCGTGGAGGCGGCTTCTCGCGGTGTATCTCAGACAGTCATCAGCGGCGTCTTCAGCTGCTTCGCCATTGTCAAGATGATGCTGAACCCGCTGGTGGGACGTCTAGCTCCTAAGATCGGCGTCAGTCGACTCTACAACATCGGCCTGGCGCTGGCGGGTGTGTCGACGCTGGTGTTTGGGGTGCTGGACAGGATCGAAGACACTCAGACCTTCATATTCGCCGTGTTCGCGGTGAGGCTAATAGAAGCCGCAGGCTCGGCGGCGATATCCACCTGCGGCTTCACCATCGCCGGGAGCGAGTTCGGCAGTCGGGTGACCACAGCGGTCGCCGTGATCGGCTCCTCGCTGACGGCTGGCCTGGCGCTGACACCGGCCCTCTGGGGCGGCCTGTACGCCGTCGGCGGCTTCGGCACGCCCTTCTACACCCTCGGAGCGGTGATGCTGCTAACCTCAGCCGCCCTCACGCGCCTGATACCCGACATCGAGAGCGCCGACTGCCAGCAGGCGCCGTTCGTCGCGTCGCTACTGAAGTTCCTCGGCGCAGTCGACAACTGGCTGTGTCTGGCGACGATCCTCGTCTTCGCTGCTGACGTCACCACTGTCGAGTCTGCATTCGCGGTGTACTCTGATCAGGTCCTTGGCGTTCCTCCTTCTCTAGTCGGTATCTTCTTTCTCGTCTCGACCACTCTCTACGCGCTGGTGAACCCTCTCTGGGCGCGGCTCTCCGAGAAACGTCCCAGTCCGTTTCCTCAGATGGCTGGCTGTCTTATCGCCTCTAGCATAGGCATCATCTTCATCGCCCCAGCTGTTCCCCTACCTCCACACTGGCTCATCACCGGAGCGGGTATGATCTTCGAGCAGCTGTTCATTGGCGGTGCCTTCACTCCCTGCTTCAAGGCGATGCTGGACGCGAGTGTTGCGAGCGGTCTCGAGGACAGTGTGGCCACCAAGGCGTTCGTTTCGAGCCTGTTCCACGCCACGTTTTCGCTGGGGATCGCTGTGGGTCCGGTGTCGGGTGGGGCGGTCATTGACCGGTATGGGTTTGCGGCGATGACCGCGGGCATTGGAGCGATGACGGCGTTGTTGGGTGTCGTAATGGCGGTCAGGGTGTTGGTGAAGCGATGAGACAGGGTGTGTTCGTGAAGTATGGGAGTGGGGCCAGCCGTATGTGCTCTCTGTGACGTGTGATTTGTCATTATTTGTCAGTTTATAACGTTAGTCAGGTCTGATGCTTGTGTGATGTTTAATCGTTTTAAAAGTATAAGTTAGGGCAAGAAACTAGGAGCAAAGAACGATCGGTGGAAAAGGTTTATTTTAGTCTTCGGGCATAACCGTCTCACATATGAAAGTTCCCTGAGTGCGCAGAAATGAGCTCTATTTATGGCTGTGTGTTATGCCACACTCCTACCTTTTAGGAAATTGTATGCTTAGATATGATTGAGAGCTTGTTTGCGAGGGATTGGAGGACCATAGCATATATAATAGGGCGGGTCGATGGAAAAAGTTTCCAAGTGAAGAGCGATTTTCCTACGGGCTGATCCATAAAACGGTTAAAACATATTTTTTGCGAATTTTTGAAAAGGAACTGGGCGCGCCGTCAACGGTTTTTCGAGACCACTTTTGCTAATTTTTCTCGTTGTTTGCAAAATGTAGTGGGAAAAATTCGAGAAAGGTACTATATTTACCACTTTCCTAGTTCTACATGGTTACCCCCACCTCTTCACAAAGTTTGGAAACCCCAGTGGCAGAATCGTGCTCAGAATAGCGATTAGCATCGGCGCTCTGAGCGCAACGAAAACAGCGCCATCTATTGAGCGAGTTTGGCATAACATTGATTTTGACGGCTTTCCGACCGTTAAAAGCTGACGCAGCCGCTGCCACGTCGGGTATATGGTGTTCTTTGGTGTTCCTAGGTGTCTGGTGTTCCTTATTTGACACTAGGTGAGTTGTACCCATTCGATCCGAAATACTTCAGGAATCATAAATTGCTCCGGAAGCTATACCTATAGTGATTTCGCAAAGAAAACAGCGAGATGCTTAACTTTGATACCTATATGTTTATCAGTTAAATTAAGTTTTGCAGACAGATAACATCAGTCCAAACCGTATGTTCATTTTTAAATGCAATGTAGCCAGCCACCTAACCGTCCTAGGACAGAAAATCACACTTCGATAATTGATTCAAACGCCGGCATGAGAGCGTTGCATTGCGTCCTGATGGCACACGTGATGTAACCGAGACGTGCTCTCTTAATAACAGCAACGTATGCTGCCTAAGTTAGGAACCGGACGGCTCGCTCCACTGCCTGAGTAGTGAGTATGGGTATGCACCGGATCGAAATTAATTTGTTAAGCAGCGGGTCGAAGGTCACCCTTCCAGCGAGATTGCTATTGGTGACTCTGATAACGCGTTCTTTGGACCGATCTATGAGCTGCATGTAGTGCATGACTTGTTTATTGCAAAATGCTGATAGAATCGCATATCTTTATGTCTCCTGCCTCATTCGCTTCCTATACTTTTTTTGCCATAAGTGTCTCGAGTCTTTTTATCACCATTCCTTAGTTCAGCAAGCATCGCAGTGTATGCACTGTTTGCTGGCTGTCTGTATCGGCCAGTACAGCCCAAAAAAGTTTCCTATAGTGAGCCCGGTACTTATTCCTGTCGATCACTGGGCGAATAACACAGACCGGTGAGCTGAGAGGTCTCGCAATAGCTGGATGCTTTGGAGTAATCCGTCTCTGCAATGTTTACTCCGTAATTTCGGACCACATTGGGACATAGTGAACAACATTGAACTCGGTAATAGTTCGAAGCTGGTCAATATATGTTGTATGTGAGCGATCGCGACGGAATACGTAACTTGCAAGCTGCCAACGTAAGCCATTTTACCAAATTCAAGGCTCAAGCTTCCTTACTGACAGCTACCTCAGGATTTGTCAAGAGCGTGACGCCTGCTTCCGGGCTGTTCAGAAGTGTTCTCTGATCTGGACTGCATGGCGTTGCCCGAAACGGCACGAACGGTTCCTGCTCGATGCACAGGCACTCTTGGTAAATGGTCCACTGATCGGCGCAGCTTTAGTCCAGTGGCTTTTCCACAAGTCTTGTAAACTTGTTTAATAGTTTGGCCCTTGTCTGATGTTGGTGTAAAATAGAATAAGCATTGACTACCGGGCTCATTTACTGAAGCAATATGCTCGTCCAACAGGCTCGTCATAGCCGATGATCCAGCACGGCTATCCTATTTATCATGATAAACGACGCATCCTTATGCACGTAAAATGCAGAAGGGCATTTTCTTTGTAATCACTTGCCTATCCGAGAACAGAATGTGAAGTGTCACCGAGGACCACCACGCGGCATTAGTTCCGTTTCGACATGGAGGCTCCTTTCCACTAATTGCAACAATGTCACATGATTGGGATCACAAATTGCGTCGGAGACCACTTAGCAGCTACTACCGCGGTTATTATGAGGTCAGTTTCCCTCAAAGCTCGATGCTCCACTGCTTGTTGCGGTGGCCCAGCCCCAATAGGTCATCAAAATAGGATCTGATGGTCCGATGAGAACGCGCGACTCGGGCAGTGATATGATACGCGGATCGCCGATCAGCAGGATACCTCGCAACTCATCCTCAGTCTGTTGTCAGATGAAGCCGGGCTAAGTTGACGAGGCTAGCTTAGTACTTAGTTATTCTGCAATTGAGCTGCTACTGTTCAGTTCTAACACTAGGTTTGCATTTAAAAAGAAAGGTTAAATTTACATGCAAGGAAATAATCGAAGCCAAAACTGAAAATAATGCTGCTGAAGTCTCAGCGCAGAATCAAATGACTAATTGGTTCAGCGGACACTATCGCACTTGGCGCATAATGGCTGTGCTTAAGTCAGGTGAACCCCCAATATGTACATTTCATGGCTACTTTAATTGCAATTGACAGCTTTCACGCTATATACGCTCCTGTGCCTTACGTTTTTTCATCAGCGTCCTAAGATCGCATCAGCAGAATGCATATTGTCTCGGCCGACGCAAGGTTAACAGTCCTCTCAAGAGATGGCGCTGCGATCGAGTTGCGGAAAACCGATACAGAGAGCATGGCACCATGGCCACAGTTAAAGAGATACAGCCAACAGACTTGCAGAATAGGTTGAGGAATAGCTGAAGTTTCGAGGTATATATTTGAAAATAATTAATCATATGATATTTGTGCTCAAAACTCGCGTGCAGTGAAAATGTAGCGAAAAACACGGTTGATTAATTGGCTGCGGCGACCCGCAACCTCAACCAAAAAAATTGAAAAAATTCACACAGTCTTCTTGTGACATGCTCCGTAGGAATTTCGGTCTTCCTTATGTGTCCTCGAAAAAAAGTTCTCGGATGACCCGCCCTAATATATAAGGTGTAAACGTACGTACAAATAAAAATGCAGATGCTCAAAAACCGAATAAATATTGCGAAAAGTTACTCTTGTAAATGTCTATAAGAGGCAATACCAATTGGGAACTTGAAAACACGCATAATATAGGTACTATTGTTCTTCATACTACACCAAGGAGTCAAGGACGAACATTAGAGATCACCGTACCAACAGGTAAGTAATGCTTTTAATGGTTACCTAGTTACTTATACCTATATAATAAACGTTAACTCTTTAACTCTTTTAAACCCTTTAACTCTTTAACTCATAAGGAGACGTTTAAAGGGACTATCCCACCTTTAACATGGGGTTTGAGTTGAGATAGCCAAGTTTGCGGCGAGGTTCAGAAACCACTATCTATCTAGGTTGCAACCCCCGCGGCCTCTTGGTGTTGAAGAAATTCGTTCCCTTCATTTGAAAATGGGCCTTGTACAAGGCCCTATCTTCAACATGGAGCGACCGTTAGTGTGACGTCACCTCGTTTAGTCATTCTGATTTAAATGGGTTTGTTCGTTGAAAAATCGCTTAAAACTTGGTCTGAACTTTGTTGTGGTGCCTACAGAGTAAAAGGAATCAGCTTTATGACAGTAATGTGGCCTGGGGAAGGAGGTAATTTTGGGCTGTGACGTCACATATTTGAAAGTTTGTGTTTGGAATATGGGAAGCCTAAGATGTTAAATGAAAAATAAATGCCAGAACCGTGTTCCTGGTCATCCAATCTATAAAGTCGGGCACAATTTAACTGGTTTTAACAACATTTTAGAAGGTGGGATAGTCCCTTTAACTCTTTAGCAGACGACATTCCATTCAAAGAGTTATTCCGTGTGTAACGAATAAATAAATCTGGATACCTATGTAATCTCAAACGCCGATGGCCGACCCAAGGTATAAGGTAATTTCAAATTAAATGCATATTCAAGCAATGGCTAATTTACGTTTGAATGAATATTCACCCACCGCTTTAGACTTGTACCTATATCATCGCCGCATATTAAAATTGCGGCAGTACGGAATAACATAAGCCTTCCGGTGGAAAATTATATTAAATGGTCTTTTATATAAATATATATATATATATATATATATATATATATATATATATATATATATATATATATATATATATATATATGTTACAGGCAAAGTGAAAACTCGGGCATTTTGCAAAATGCCTAGGCAATTTGCAAAATGCCTGACCCGCCAGGCATTTTGCAAAATGCCCAGGCAGTTTGCAAACTGCCTGACCCACCAGGCATTTTGCAAACTGCCTGAAATATTTTCCCAGGCATTTTGCAAAATGCCTTACATCAAACTCGCACTAGTGACGATGTATAGGTAAGCATCATTTGTAACTGCCGATTACAAAAGTTTATCGCTGTCAATGCGCACCAAGCGAGGGGACACTGCGTTCTCCGGGTAGCGCAGCCAGGTCACTGAGCCCCAGCGGCCGTCGGGTGCCGAGCATCGGGCGTGGTTTCGTGGGTAAACGTGCGCTCGGTACAATGATTGTACTGTTTCTAAGAGCTCTTGGTGGCTTTTTAAAAATACTATGGGTGGATATTGATCAGAAAAGAATGCTCTTCCAATTTACGAAAATTTGATTGTTACACGTTTAGGTACATTATCAATTGTCTCTGCCGGAACAGTTGCCCACCAGGGCAGAATACTGGACATCGCAGCTTTTATACACACGGCTACAACTCCGTATATACGAAAGGTACGGAGACTTTGGCTCAAGTCCATTCAGCGTTGGCTCCATCTCAACAGAATTGACGCAAGACGTAGGTATACATAGAGTCACGAACTTGATACGCGGTTGGCGCGGTCTTGTCCCTCCATGCCCCTCCTGAGTGCTGAATGGATGTAATTTGAACGGGTCCGGCACCAGGGCATCTGGACCAGGGCACTAGGCATCTAAATCGGCCATCCCCCGGTATCTGAAGATTTTACCCTGAAGCTGAAGCCGCTCAACCTCAGGCTGCAACCCCATGACTCAATCCATAAGTGATGCAGCTGGATTTCGACAAAACCCACCAAATCTGGACCATTCAGGACTAGAGATTCAGACTTCTTAATTATGAGGCCGTGAGGCGATATTAGCCGTTTTCACGACGGTCATCTGGTACACATTTGGTTAACATCTGGTGCAGATTAGGTGCATATTTGGTCCAGTGAGGTTCAGTGTGTTTCTTAGTAGCGATCAGCTAGGGTTGTACTAATTGCTTATATGCTTCCTTTGTCATATTATCGGAAAGCATAATCGGTTTAAACACTGAAATAAATTCATAAAATAAAGATATTTGCTGTAAAAGAGATTAGGGGCAGATTTGGTCAAATTAGGTGCACTCGCCGGATAGCCCGTCGTGAAAACGGCTATTAGAGCTCTTCTTAGTCACTAACCGTCCCGACAAGCAGTTCTGGGCCAACAGCAGCTCAGAGGCGCAGCACCGTCGAGACGGTGAAGCACCCACTGGGCACTGGGGATTCTCTTTGGGGCATGATGGGCTACAGAGGCCTATTTGAGCTTCACCAGGTGCCGCGGGGACAGACCATGTGGCCGCTGATAACTTGTCAGCGAGGTGCTGGAGAACACTGACGCAACTACGATGCAATACATTTCGGGACACAATTGTACAACATCCCGCAACAATTTCGTGACACCCTGTATTCGTGACCGTGGAATGTGTCACATGTGCCCACAACACATGTGGAATGTGTTGTGGGGTCAGTCACAATGGAACGTTTATGATCAACGCCTGTCGTCAACAAAAACGTTGGAATATATGAGAACCCAGGCATTTTGCAAAATGCCTGGCGGGTCAGGCATTTTGTAAAATGCCTAGGCAGTTTGCAAAATGCCTGGTGGGTCAGGCAGTTTGCAAACTGCCTGGGCATTTTGCAAAATGCCTGGCGGGTCAGGCATTTTGCAAATTGCCTAGGCATTTTTCAAAATGCCCGAGTTTTCACTTTGCCTGTAACATATATATATATATATATATATATATATATATATATATATATATATATATATATATATATATATATATATATATATATATATATATATATATATATATATATATATATATTTATTTATATATGTACTTATTGTACATATACCCGAGTACCTATATATATATTAAACGAAAATTCTTGTAAACGAACGTTCATCTAAATTCTAAAACCTTGAAGTAGCTCAACGCGTCAAGCTTCACGCGGCTTCATATGTAGATTCCGATCTATTGCTCTCTTTTTTATAACCTGTTCCTATAGTGATATGGGTCGGATAGCGAATAGGCCAAATTCTTATCATAGCAGAGTGCAGACGTTATTTATTAGGTCATCAAAAGTAGGCAATCGATAAGACTCATCGATCTCAATGCACGACGTGACGTGTTGCAAGGCTGATATCAAGTGCAAACGAATAAGTTCATCTTACCTTACAGCCAATCGAAACACAAATGTAACTGAACAATAAACTGCCCGACCCGTATTGCATTCAACGGTTATAATGCATGTGCCGGCCGCCGGGGCCGGGGACCAAGGGCTTTATCTGCAGTAGGTACATACAAACGTGTATCGACATTGACGACATGTTTTAATGACACATTAGAAAAGAGGCCAAGGTCAGAGAAAGGAAAACAGTGTGTGGGATTACGAGGTATGTGGTTATTCGACAGCGTAAAAATTCGGCGAAAATAGATCCAAAGGGGACTCTCTCTATAGGGATACCGAGCCCACACGAAATTATTAAACGTTACCCTTTATTTACACATAACATTTACAGCTTCTCTGAATGACATAGGTCAACTTAAATTACTAGTGTGTGAAAGGCGTGCTATGGTTAAGGCGACACGGGATACCTACTGCACCGCCGATCAGTCTTCCCGAATACGAGTCACCACGGAACACAGCTTTCCATATAAATAGGTATGCTAACACAAAAAAAAATATTTTTAACGTTTACAATACAATAAAGCACGGAAAGACAAAGAACGCGTCCAATGGCGGTGTATAATGACATTTAGGTAGTAAATACTGGTGACCGTAAACGTACATGACGTTAACTTTATATAAATTACATATGCACAATGATCTTATTTTTAACAAACACGGCTTGTACACTAACGATGATTTAAAACAGCCATCGGCCGAAAGAATGATTTATCTTCACCCCCACATCGAAACAAACGCGTGCTTTATTGTGACGGAACACATCAACTCCAGCCCCAGAAGGACCAAACTTACAGCTATCGCCAAAGGCACCAGAGCCACCACACCCATCAGGTTACCCAGCGTCACCTGACGAAACGCAGGCTGTCGCTTGCACATCGACTTTTGAACGCTCAGCCACTGATTCTTCAGCCGCTGCAAGACGCCCGTGCTTGCAAGACGAAGCATCTCCTCATTGAGGGCTTTCTTCAGGTCGGGTAGCTGCTTGGAGACTGTCAGATACCCTTTCAGTGGCACACTCGGAGGCGCACGTGGCAGAGGAACCAGAGAGCAACTCCTCTGCCCCAGCCAGCGACGAAGTTTGCGGGCATCAATGTATAACATCACCTTGGGTCGTAGCAGGGCGGTCAGCTGCTCCTCCGGTCCGG
This sequence comes from Amphibalanus amphitrite, assembly GCF_019059575.1. Taxonomy (NCBI): domain Eukaryota; kingdom Metazoa; phylum Arthropoda; class Thecostraca; order Balanomorpha; family Balanidae; genus Amphibalanus; species Amphibalanus amphitrite. Next base: position 13,075 of record NW_024882582.1, read on the forward strand.
AGAGGTTGGCCACGAGTAGACGGTCACGTTGCTCGTAGCGTCGACTCAGCTCGCGTTCGACAGGGTCATGGCTCGCCGCCCAGACACCAATCTGGAGCTGACCAGGCTCGCAGGCGAACTTCCAGTCAGACTGCTTCGCGAAGTCGTCCAGGCTCTCCAGTGGTAAGCCTGGGTGACTGGCGGCCAGGTGAGAAGTCAGGTTAGCCGTATAGCTCGTGTAGATGATGATCCCAAGGATCCAGGCCGAGAGGCTCACCAGGCGCGGTGAGAGGCGGTTAGGGGAGTGTTCCCAGCCCTGGCCCACCAGGGTCATAAAAGCGCGAAGAAGGCACAAGCTCCAGGTAGCGCTGTTATGTTTTGGGCTGGTGTCGACTGGTCCGGTCCGTCCCGGGCTATATGAGACTGCTTCCTCGTTGACCATCTGATAACCGGTATGGGTATAATCATTCCTCAGATGTCTAGTTTCCGTAAGCCTGCCATCTTCGATGCCCCTTTGGTGAGCCTCGCTTTCCCTGATGTCCTTGTAAATTGAATCCCTCTCACGGTTTATCCTGTTATCCTCAGCTGGTGCCGATCTTTTAGTTAGTCTGTTACCCCTATTTTTTTCAAGTGCTTTGTAAAACTTGTTTTTGCGGTATTGTGAACCAGCTCTGTGTTGATACTTTAGCGCGATCCATCCAGTATTCAAGACGTTCTTCAATCTGAAACCCGTCTTCTTTTCACTGACATCATTTTCACGGCTCTTGCTTGATGTGCGGTCGTTCTTTATCTTCCTTTCGCCCCATCCCGTTCTGAAATTGTTGCCGAATTCCCTCTCCTCATACCGCAACGTCAGCCTCAGAACCATCGCGATGACCAGCAGCGAAGCCACCAGCGTCCACCACACCTGGGGCTTCAGCGGCTCTAGCAGGCTCAGCATCACCTTAACGTCCAGCCTCAGCTCCTCTTCAGGTCCCTGACGCACAAGAAACGTCTCCTCAGAGATATCAATCGGCACTGTGTCCACATAGTCAATCACTTTGTCTCGCTCGGGACTGTGTGCTATCCAGCTAAGTCCCACATCAGCGCGGTTGTACACCAGCTCAGCAGCGAGGCCGGACCAGGTCCCGTTGGCACTACGATGGCCATACCCACCGTCCCATAGAGGTATGATGCGGTAGCGCAGCTGTAGGCCTTCAGCCAGGAGCTGCCACAGGTCCCAGAGAAGGCCGTCGTAGCGGAGACCTCTGTCAGCCCGTTGGTTGATGAAGAGGTAGGGCGGATCGTGGAGAGCCGCCAGACGAAGCTCGTCACTGATGGGGGAGGACCGAGAGATGTCGAAGGAAGGTGGGGATTCTGGTGTCAGTAACGAGTTGTTCATCATCGGAATAATGTGGAAGAACAGAGGCCGAAGCTGGAAACTTAGGTCTCGTGGATTGGCAGCGTACTTTTTTGTCTTGGAACAACACACCTCTCTTCGTAAGGTAGACGTCGAGGTCGGAAGTCTCCTTCAATGATGTACCCCAATGCAACAACACGTAACTTACAGCGACGACAGATAACACTCAAGTTCCGTCGGTTTTCTTGTATCTTCTTCACTCCGGAGTCCTGGGCCAGTTCCGGGCCTGAACTAAACACCCAGGAAGTTAGTTAGCTATACATACAAGCCGACTCTAATTCCACGGCGAATAGCTATAGGCAAGAGCTCCGCTTGTCGACAGGCCGCTGCGCTCCCAGACAACCACATGGGTTGCGTATGACCTAACTATGATATGAACCCCACTTTCGGAATAGAACGTATTCCGCTCGAAGCGTTTCCACTCGATGCCCACGGGTAAATGGCCGGATCCTCGGCGCTGTTCCCGTCTCAAATAGCTCCACTATGGCCTCCACGGTGTTTAATGACGGTAGCATTTCAGCAGTGGCCGGCCATTTGATGGTGACAGTCGCGAACCGATCGATGGATGAGTGATGGCCGTAATACAAGGACGATACTGGCGTGTTCTCAATGGCGCTTTGATGCAAGTTCGTCAATGCGCAGAGACTAATCACTTCGATTCACAACATTTAGGTGAAGGGTGCTTGTGACCAGGAAAAATTTGTCAGAAATAACTTTTACGTGAAGTAATCTTGAACTTTTACACCAATCCTACAAGCATCGTGTTTCTCTCATCGCGACGCGCACACGAACTTCTACATGGTGTCGAATGTTTAATGCCGTCAAAACGCTGACCTGACTCCGGGTCACTCACTGTGACTCACATACGCTTATGCAAAAACCCGAGACAGGACAAGTATAAATTGATGACACTGACAGCTTCTCATGGGCTCATGGCTGATGCAATATATCAAGGAAATGTGCTGTAAGATAAGTATGATAAATGATAATTGATAGCGAAGTTCTCTGGTGGCACTGGCACGGCTCACGTCGTGACCTGAACTTGGGTCAAACCAAGGGTCAAACTTGGGCAGGCAGTGGCGGATCCAGGATTTAGTCAAGGGGGCAGACGGTATTATGGTGCCCCCTGGCATTTGGCGCCCCCCCCCCTATAAAATCCACGCATTTCGGCCACTTACTCAGGAGGATGGTGCCCCTGAGACCTCGGGATGGTGCCCCTGAGGGCCCTGAGACCTCGGGATGGTGCCCCCCCCCTCAGAACCGGGGAGAGTGCTCCTTCAGACCTCGGATTTCGGAATGGTGCCCCTAGAAACTTGGAATGGTGCCCCCCGAGACCTCGGATTGGTGCCCACGGAGACAGACTTCGGGATGGTGTCCCCGGAGACCTCGGGATGGTGCCCCCGGAGTCTGGACCCCCGAGATGGTGCCCCCTCCGAACCTGGGATGGTGCCCACGGAGAACTCGGGATAGTGCCCCCGGAGAACTCGAGATGGTGCCCCCGCGGACCTCGGGATGGAAATGGCCCCACCCGAGGCCGGAGGGATAGAAATGGGCCTCCGGGAGACCCCGAAAGCGGTACCTACCCTATTCCGATAGACGGTGCCCGCTTCAGCTTAGGAGACCTCTGGGTTGAAGCTCCCGTCGGTAACCTCCGTGAAGAACAAGAAAAAAACTTCTTGATGGGGCCCCCCGGGAGGCTCAAGGGGGGGAGGGCATGGCCGGTGGCCCCCATATCCTCCAGCGGCCCACCGTATAGATATCTATACACAACTTTGCAAATTTTTAGCGACAAGAAAACTTTTAGCATTGACCTTAATCCCGGGCGTATGGGTTTCTTTACCATTTGTTAGCCACCTGGCGAGAAATTTTGGCACTAGTACTTCGCAAACGTCCGCAATTTTCCTTTTTGTGAACTATGGCGACCGGCGGAAGAAGTACAGGCTAGTTAAACGCTGTTTTCAAATGTTTTTACTAATTGCTGAGAATGATTTCATGTAGCATTACTTAAAACTAACCATTACGATTCATTTGGTGTCTTGTCTGTGTGTTTAAATTAATTGGCTTGCTTCCTATACTGTCATCAATCACAATGTCAAGGTGTCTATACGTTGGGTCTGAATGCTGTCTTTAGGGGGTTATATTTGATCTCTCTCTCTCTCTCTCTCTCTCTCTCTCTCTCTCTCTCTCTCTCTCTCTCTCTCTCTCTCTCTCTCTCTCTCTCTCTCTCTCTCTCTCTCTCTTCTCTCTCTCTCTCTCTCTCTCTCTCTCTCTCTCTCTCTCTCTCTCTCTCTCTCTCTCTCTCTCTCTCTTCTATTCTCTCGCTATTTCCTCTCTTTCTTCCTCTCTTCTATCTCTCCGTTCGTTCGTCCGTTCGTTTGTTCGTCCGTTCGTTTGTTCGTTCGTTCGTTCGTTCGTCCGTCCGTCCGTCCGTCCGTTCGCTCGTTCGTTCGTTCGTCCGTCCGCCCGTGCAACGTCCATCCCTACGACCCCCATCCCTACGTCCCTCCCTCCCTCCCTCCCTCCCTCCCTCCCTCCCTCCTCCATCCCGCCCTCCCTCCCTCCCTGCCTCCGTCCATCCGCCCATCCGTCCAATTTCCCTCATGGTTACAATCCCTGCCATTCCAGGATGTTCTGGGAGTCCTTCCTGTTCCACACGTCCTGCAACTGCCCGCCGGAGGCCTCCCGCAATAACTGATGAACAGCTGCGTGAGATCCTGAACAACCTTGACATCTCTGATATTGAGCTCTCGGAAGATTAAGATGACTTGGCCGGAACTGCACCGATGAACGTCTCTGGCGAAAACGAAGACAGCCCATCCTCAAACGACGAGCTGTCAGCAACCGATGAAGAGACGTCCGATCCACCTGCCAGCAGAAGAGTGTTCTGGAGACTCAATGCCGATTTTGGAGAGCCGGCACAGCGTCTCTTGGAGATGGGAGTAAGCACGGGAAGAGTTGAGCTGCAGAAAGTGCTTCCGCTTGAGATGTTTCTTCGATACGTATCTGGTGATCTGCTTGCCGTCATAGCAACATGTACTAACCAGCGCCTAGCAGAGCAGGGAAAGACTCCTAATGTCACACCAGGAGACATCTTCAAGTTCTTTGGCATCTGTTTTTACACGTCAGTCATCAAGTTCCCATGGCTTCGGATGTACTGGAGCGAGAAGTATCGTCTTCCAGTGGTTGCCGATCAAATGAACAGAAACAAGTTCTTCTTAACCCACGAGCCGCTGGGGGGGGGGGGGGCATAAAGTTGCCCCCCCTTTACGTTTTGTGGAATATCTCCGAAACCTGATGAGCTACGAACGTGAAACTTGGCATAGCTTCAAATGAATACCTAGGCAATGTTTGAAGAAAGTTTGGTGGTTGTAGCATCAAAGATGACGTCACAGTGACGTCATAAAGTTTTGTCGTTTTCCGATATGGACCGTTTCTGATGACGCTGAGCATGAAACTCAACTGTAAATGAACTAGACAGCACCTGCTGTCATCCTAAAACATCTAAGTACACTTCCATCTAGTTCCTAACCCATAATCGGCCCTTTATATTCGGTCCCATATACCTGATGTATCGTGAGGAAACTGAGAGTCGCAAATCTATAATTTGACTTATGACGTCACTGTGACGTCATTTCAAATAAGATCGACACCAAATTTGGACACAACCTCGGCTAGGTATTCAGGAAGATGTGTGCAAAGTTTCGTTTCTCTATCTCTTCGCGTTGCGACGATATCGCCGTGGAAGTAAAGGGGGGGCAACTATATGCCCCCCCCAGCGGCCGGCGGGTGGCGCGGAGGCCCAGCGGCCGCCGGGTTAACATCAGGGCCAATCTAAAGGTGGTCGATGATAATCGCGTTAGCGAGGACCACAAACAGAATGATCGTCTGTGGAAAATCCGACCACTGCTGGACGCCATTCGGCAGCGCTGTCTTCAGCTGGATCGTCCTGAAGCCGTGGCAGTGGACGAGCAGATGATCCCGTTCACCGGTACAACCAGCCTGAAACACTACGTTCCCAACAAGCCGAATCCTGTTGGACTGAAGAATTGGGTACTGGCGGGTGACAATGGCCTAATGCTCGACTTCGAGATCGATCAGGGGAAGTCGAAGCTGATCAGCATGCTCACTGATGCCAGACCTGGGGTAGGCCTTGGAGAAGCTGTGGTGCTTCGGCTGTCGGAGACTCTTCCGGTAGAAAGCAGGAACGTCTGACAGGAACTGCTTCATGAAGTTCCACCGGTAGCAATGGAAGGGAGATGACGTTTCTGGAGGATTTGACGTGCGAATCCAGACGAAATAGTACCTACTGGTATCTTCTTGATAAGCATTGCAGTAAAAGCACTGCAACTGATTGTTAGCTGTGAGAGCATTTTAAGTTCGCCTGCTAGTGATGAAAGATACTCACCTGTTCTGTGGCAATAAACGTGGTTGGCAGTCACCAATATATTTGTGAAAGTAGGTAAATCGAACGGCTCAAATCAACGAACTGAGACCCAACGTATAGATGTGTATACATGGCATATTTTGAAAAATATTTTTCAAATAATTTTTTGAAGACCATTTTTGGTCTATTTACATCTCCCTTGATATCCTTTTAAGTTTTTGTCGTTGTAGCTTTCTCACTTAGTGCATGGGTCGCTAGAGGATATTAATAAAGTCACAGATCACCTAAGATCCGTGGTAAAGTAATCTTGCCCATGCCCCCCCCCCCCCCTCTGGATCCGCCACTGAACGTGGGTCAAACGAGGTTGAAGTTTATGGTCTATCAATGTCACTTTACCTTGAAACGAATTTATAGAGGAGTCAGCCAGTAATTTTATTCAGTACCTTTTTACTCAAATATTTACCCATTTCAGAAAAATGTTCGGATCGCGAACATTCCAATCGCCATTCTCTATTTACTTCTCTATCCATGTTTCAAATATTACGCAGCTGAGACATTTTGTCAGGATTATTTTTGAAACGATATCAATATGATTGACGTCACAAAATCATTAAGCACCTGTTAAAAGGCCGATTACTATTTTGATGACGTCAATACTGATTGCTAAGTTGAAGAATACATGCACTAAACTTTACGACTGAGCCGGGCGCGGCTTCCTGCGCGTGATCCAAGCGTGATAGAGGCACGGGTTTGCTTTCAGGCGGATAGGTGGTTTCGTGTTGTATTTTTGGACAGGGATTATAGTAAGTTACTAATTACCGACTAGAAATGTCGGCCATCACCACTCTAAATCCTAAAGCTGAGGTCGCACGGGCTGCACAGGCCCTAGCTATCAACATCTCTGCTGCCAAGGGTATTCAAGATGTCCTCAAGACGAATTTGGGACCAAAGGGTACAATGAAAATGTAAGTATCTGTTCTTTCTTGAAGCATGTTCTATTGATAAGTGTCTGTGTAAGAACAGTGTTTATGCCTGACAATTCTATATTGATAGGGATAAGTAGAAAAACTCAGTTGGGCAAACTAGACCTTTGGAATCAAAATATGGAGGCATCAAAAGATTGATTCCTTATGACCATATTTGGGCATAAATGCAGACCATTTCTAACTTACCAATCACATAAAAATAAGATAGTGTTTCAAGAAGGAGCATGCCTGATCTTGAAGAGAAATGCTGGAACTATCTCCTAAGCAAAATAATATTGCTCCTATCATAACAATTTGAATTCTATAGGTAGTGAAAGGCAATCAAGGAATTGATTCACTTTAAACAGATAATCATAATATTGATTTCCCATCAGCTGGCTAATCATTATTTTGATTCACAGGTAATGTTAAGAGATAGGGAACAATGATTTGCAGAAATACATCATTTATCTTGCTATTATTCTCATTTAGTGGTATCCTCAGCACCACAACAGATACCTATAGCATTGTTGTACTTAACCTTCACTACATTTGATAACAATTCGCAATTTTTAAATGTCAAAAATACAAAAACTGAAGTAACAGGTAAAAACCATATAATAAATATAAAAGCACTACAACAATGATAATTAGGGGTTTTAAAATTTCATTTTGCCATTTTACACAAATACTGATTGTTTAGTATGCGATTCACCACACAAAAATAGCATACAGTGTGATTTCCTCAAAACAGCTTTTACGTGATGGACAGTGGCTCTGTCTTTTTCCCATTCACAAGGCCAAAGGGACAATTACTTAGTTTTGAGGTAACACTTTTTGGAAACCTACCACATTTTTCTACCTTTTTAAAGAAAAATCTCACCGTCATGGGCCTTTTTTCAGCCGTAACGATACACTTGAAGTCAAAAGTGTACCCAAATGAATCAAAAAATTGATTTCATGCCCATATTTGGTCATGGCTCCTCCCACCAGAATCAAATTATTGATGCCTCCATATTTTGATTCCAAAAGTCTAGTTTGCCCAACTGAACTAGGAACAAACAGTGTATGGATGCGTTTAGATTGTTATATTTTCATCAGCATGACATGCATGTTCATGCGCATCCAGGCACTATGTGTTCCGTGTTTTTCTACAGTGCTTATGCCATTATCTTCCTTCCATGATGGTGCAAAGGTTGTTAGTGGGGATCAATGCTTGGTGAAAGTATAAAACCATATTTGAATACTTTAAATATATTTTCAACAATGCAAGGTCTAAAAAAGAATGCATGGATGCAAAAATCACGAGAAAGCCTTGGTATGCTGAAACAAATGATCCACTGTTCTGTTGGTAGTGATAAGTGGGCCATGTACATGGTCCAGGGAATTAGTTTGGTGAAATTGGTAGGTACCCACCTACCTATTCTTTAGGTATTTTGTGATACCTGCTTTCAGTAAAAAATAGTATCATACATGGACTGGAAATAAGCTATGTGTACTTTCATGTAACTGTTTCAGTTAATATTCCGTGGCTATTGTTTTTGGTTCATGGTTCATGGCTGGGCAGTAATCGCCACGCCATGTGTGGATCGCCCATGATCGTAAATACATACATACTTACATACATTCATATGATCTTTTTTCAGGCTGGTCTCTGGTTCTGGGGACATCAAAATCACCAAAGATGGCAACATTCTTCTTCATGAAATGGTAAGTCACTTTTACAGCTCTTCAAATGTGATAAAAAGTCTTGACTCTTGAAGGTGTTAAATAAACATATTTGTGGCATCCATTTGTTACATGTTTAACATTTTTTGTTTGTAGGTATCTATTTCTTCAATTTTATTCAATGTAGGTACTTCACTGAATTTTGATGCATAGTTACCACCATTATTTTTTAGCCAGCTGAGGCAGATAGTCAAGCTCTTCTAAGTATGTTTTATCAACATGTCCTTACAAATGTAAGTATATCTTATTTTATTTCCTCATGTGACTTGTGATCCCTCATGTAGTGAATATGCTGCAATTAAAGCAGCCCCATAAGCAAAAAAGTCAGTCACATAAAGCAAAGCACAGTATTGTTGCCAGTGAGCTAAGTTCACAAAAAAATGTTTCATTCAGAGAGCTGTAATCAGCAAGCTGCTAGTGACCCCCCACCCCCCACAGCTAGTTAACCCTCGCCGGACCTATTGGTTTTCGACATACGCGCCGGCCGAGGAGGTGGGCGGGTACGACCCCTCGCTGTTTCGCCCCTGGTGGAGCTAGCGCGTCGCGGAAAAACGAGTGTGCGCCGTTACGAGACGCAGAGATTGGTACCCGATTTTAAGGTCCTAGGTCAACCGGTGACCTCTGAGGTCAGGTCAAGTGTCCCAAGGTACGGTTCAGTTTTTGGTGAATAACATCGCAAAAAACGGCCGAAGAGCCGCGGTTTTGGCAGCATCGTGTTCGCCTGGCTCAGGCGCGCCGAATAATATACTTTTTGTTTGGGTCAGGTCAACTTTGGGTGCTGACCTCAGGTCACGGTCAGGTCAGCGCCCCCAGGTCACGTCGTTGGTCGAAAGAGGTCATGTCGCATATCATTCGATTCGGCAGGTCTTCCTGAGTCCATTGGTGGCTTTCCCGACTCGCTAGCTCAATTTGATCGGGAGTTATTGACGAAAAACTAATATGACCTTGATGACGTCATAAATGACGTCACGCAAGATCAACATTGCAAAAGTGACGCATCTAACCTTGCAAGGAGTGCATTAAATCACGATTCTGTGTGCTTGAGATAGTTGGAGGTCGTTCCCGGCGCCAGAATAGCAGTTTTTATTTTTCCCCATTGACTTATAATGGTGAGGTCATGAAAATGACCTGACCTCATATGACCTTTAGGAAAAATCTGAGATATACAAGCTGTGAGACTCGTAATGGATACTAGATCCTGCAAGTTTCAATTCCCTGTGAAAGCTCCTCTGGCAGTGAGGGCGTTGCGAAGTTGCGACATCTGAAGACCGTGCAGAGGTTCACTTATGACGTCATAGGTCAGTGACCTGACCTGACCCGAAAATGCGGTTGGTGTCAAAAGATCGGGCTTGAATCTAGATTTCACTCTGCATTAAATCAGCACCAGCTAACGCTATCTCCCTTTTGACCGACAGCAAATCCAGCACCCGACGGCGTCGCTGATCGCGCGCGCGTCCACCGCCCAGGATGACGTCACCGGTGACGGCACCACCTCCACGGTGATGCTGATTGGCGAGCTGCTCAAACAGGCCGATCTCTACATCTCCGAGGTGAGTTCGTTGGATTAGTTAGCAGTTGGATCTGTGGGTGAGTTGGTGTTTTTTTTTTTTTAATAGTTTAGTTGTTTTCTTTTTAGACAGACGAGCTGCTGAAGCAGGTGAGTCATCAGCGAGCCGCCCAAATAAATCAGCCCATTGATTTCGAACTTAAGATGGTTTCGCTGAATGAGCGGTGAAAAAAGGCAGTATTATGAAAGAAATCCATCTAAAGAAACATTGAAAGTCATATCATACGCATCAGTAGGTAATCTCATCGATTTACTCGCTCAAATAAGTCAGCATTCATAAAGATAAGCCGCCTTTTAAACAAAATCGCCCTTCACAGCTGAACCCACCCTCTCCGGTGACAGGGCCTGCACCCGCGCGTGGTGACGGAGGGTTTCGACCTGGCCAAGCAGCGGACCCTGCAGGTGCTGGAGGAGCTGAAGCTGACGCAGGAGGTGACGCGGGACGTGCTGCTGAACGTGGCACGCTCCAGCCTGATGACCAAGATCCACCACGAGCAGGCTCAGCAGTTCACTGAGGTGGGTGGGGGAGATAAGGTGGTCGGTAAGGAGGGTATGGGTGTTTCAATTAGGGTATTTTGGGAATATGTGGTCGGTGTATGGTCGGTATAACACGTCGTATTGCTTAGGTCTCTTTTTCGTTTTCTTATCTTGTGTTTCTTATTTTGTTGATGTTCGTCTTCAATCTTGTGCTGTTTTGCTTTTAGGTTAACTGATAATCTTTCCAACTTACCTCCATACCCATCCTCAGATTTGCACAAACTCATTCCTGACCACCCTATCCTGCCCATTCTCGTCTGCGTAGATACCTATTACCTAATCCCTCCCGCTCCCCTCTCCCATATTTCCTTGGACGTGTTTCTGACTGCCCTCCCCCTTCCCCGTCAGATCTGCGTGGACGCGGTGCTGGCGATCCGCCCTCCGTCTGGCCAGGTGGACCTGCACATGATCGAGCTGATGGAGATGCAGCACCGCTCGGAGAGCGACAGTCAGCTGGTACGAGGCATCGTCATGGACCACGGCGCGCGCCACCCGGACATGCCGAAACGCACAGAGAACGCCTACATCCTCACCTGCAACGTCAGCATGGAGTATGAGAAAACGTGAGTGGCGGCCGAGGCTGGAGCTATTATGGAAACGAGAATAATAACAATTGTGCTCAGTGATGCTCCTCCTTCCTGACCCTTTGAACCGTTATCAACCCTTGCGCTAGCTAGCAGCTAGCTAGCCACGATATACTTTTTATGGACTGTCATGTCCTTCCCGTGTTTTGGCTATTTTCCCGGGTTATCGTGCCAGTGATCGTCTGTGGACCGTGGCTCTTTTTGTAACCGAGACGCTCAGCTCTAGAGATCTACAGTAAAATCTATCCTCTACCCTCGCTATACTCCCCTCAAGGCGTTTCCATTTGTACCAGAGACCCATCTGGCTCATCGTATAAGACAATTTAGCAGCGTTCTCACTCGCTACCCTCATAAAACCGTCTCGACCCTCATCTTTTTTTAAATTTAAATGAAATATTAGGATAATATCCTACCCAACATTTTCTAAATCTCCCAATTTACCGTGCCCCTCCGCCCGACAGCGAGGTGAACTCTGGTTTCTTCTACAAGACTGCCGAGGAGCGGGAGAAGCTGGTCAAGGCTGAGCGAGAGTTCATTGACAACCGCGTGCGCAAGGTCATCGAGCTGAAGAAGAAGCTGTGTGACGGCACCAACAAGGGCTTCGTCGTTATCAACCAGAAGGGTGAGTGCCGAAGATACATGGTATGGCGAAGAGTTAGAGAGCTAATCTTCCGGAGTGCGGCGTATCACTCTTCTTAGAGCTTGTTAGCCGGCTGTTAGTTTCGTTTTTAGCTACAATGTATTATGTGAAATTAAGAACCATAATGTTGGCGTCACCTATTGGCAGACTTAATTGCATCTCTATTTCACTTAATAAGATGACATGCGCTGTCATAATGGCTCAGATGGAATCACGCATGTCCTTTGCAAAACCCCATCCTGTTTCTATGCATGGGTTCTCTCTCGACTCTCTATATCCCTGTCACGTTTCTCTTACCTTCCCGTCCTCCTCTCCCTTTACAGGAATCGACCCCGTGTCCCTGGACATGCTGGCGCGCGCCGGAATTGTCGCTCTGCGCCGCGCCAAGCGCCGCAACATGGAGCGCCTGGCTCTGGCCTGCGGCGGAATGGCCATGAACTGTCTGGACGATCTGTCGGAGGAGTGTCTCGGATACGCCGGAGTTGTCTACGAACATGTGCTGGTGAGTGGCGAGGAGAATAATGGTGGACGGTGGTTGAATGGTGCTGAGTAATTGGTGACGAGTCGGTGCGGAAATGGTGATGAGTTGGTGTGTACAGTAGGCCGTAGCAAGATTGAGGCGAAGTGGATGAGTGCTGCATTCTGACTTGACGAAGGTCAATTCGGTTGCTGGGAGTGAGATTAATCAGCCGAAGGCAGACAAGAGTATGTTATTTCTCTGGTGGAGAATGGAGAGTGAAGTTTCAGCAAGGAGCGTTGCTGCTCCTTGTCAGCCTAGCTAGAAGTATCACCGACCCAACACTGTTTAGCACCACCCAGTATATCTCCTTCCGATCTGCAGCACAAAGAGCATCACTAACGCCCTCGTCTGCGCATTTCCGCAGGGCGAGCAGAAGTTCACGTTCGTCGAGGAGTGCAAGAACCCGCAGTCGGTGACCATTCTGACCAGGGCGCCCAACAAATACACCCTCGAACAGTTCAAGGTGGGTTGGAGGCTATGATTACAGCCTGGCGAGCTGTCGCAGGATGTTTTTTTGTGAGGGTGGTGGAGCTTCGTTTGTGGCAAATCTTAACAAATGCTTCTAATGTGCGGTGATTTCTACCGCAAGTTTGTCTGTAACAGGTAAAGAAAAGTGCTCGTGCACGCAAGACGCAGAACTCTGCCTCACGATAACAGCATGGTATAATGATAAGTCACCCTTTGCTTTAAATACGAATAGAAATCGTTATCGTGAGGCCGTCAGCACCTCATACGCTTCGAATCAGCATCGACATATCACCATCCAGGTCCTCTTCCAAAGTGAGTATGGACCTCCTATAACGCATAACTCCGCCGCTCCCCCTCGCCAGGACGCCATCCGTGACGGCCTGCGCGCCATCAAGAACGCCATCGATGACGGCTCGGTGGTGCCAGGCGCCGGCGCGTTCGAGGTGGCTGCGCACGCGGCGCTGATGAAGTATCGTCAGGAGGTGCGCGGCAGGGCCCGGCTCGGCGTCCAGGCGTTTGCTGATGCGCTGCTCATCATCCCCAAGACACTGGCGGTCAATGCTGGATATGATGCTCAGGTGAGAGGTGTGGGAAGGGGAGGGGAGGGAAGTTAAGTTTGGGGGAAGGGAAGAGGAGACTGGAAAATTTTGCCCTGAGGGGAGGAGAGGGAAAGAAGGGCTAGAGTGGAGGAAGAAAGAGAACACCTACGAGAGTAATTAGTGGGAGAGGCGGAAAGGTGGAAGGGTTGGAGTGGAAAAGGAAAACGAATGTGAAGAGAGTGAAGAAAAAACGTGGATGGAGAGGCGCCATGAGAGTACGATCTGGTGACATGTGCCTGATTCTACCCGGTTGGTGGTTAGCAACACTTTAGCTGGGTGACAGCGCGGCATTGAGCGAAATCAGCGAGACTTGTGTACCCTGCCGTCTTTTCGCGTGCCTAAACCGCCCGCTGTCTTATCTCCAGGACACGATTGTGAAGCTGCAGGAGGAGTACGCGGCGGCCGGCGTGCCGGTCGGTATCGACATCGCCAGCGGCGAGGCCCTGGTGCCGGCCGACGCCGGCATCCTCGACAACTACTGCGTCAAACACCAGATGATCAACTCCTGGTGAGTTGAGAGATCAGGGGAGAAACGGGGAGATGGGCGCAAAATGACCTTTGCAGTCGGCGCGCCCTAAAGCCCCAATAAACAAAGAGGAGAAACGGGGAGCGGAGGGGATTCTTATTGGCGGATTTTTTTTTTAATAACCTGTTGTGGTTCTTTTAAAACGAAATGATTGACATTTTGTGCGTGATGATCGGGGAGTCGCACATTGCATTGCAATTTGCAGCTTACAAAATGTCTATTCGCCCGACATTCGTTAAACTTCCGTTCCATCCCTCAACGGTCTTTGATCGTTGATCACGCGTTGCTGGTCATCGTTACCTCACTGCTGAGTACTGACACCTGATTGGCTCGTTTTTCAGCTCGGTGATCGCCGGCAACCTCCTATTGGTGGACGAGATCATGCGTGCCGGCCTCTCATCCCTCAAAGGCTGAGCGCGCTCGTGCCTTACGACTCGGCCCTCCTCCCTCAAGAGGAGACAATGCACCGTGATCCGCCGCGTTCTAATGATTTCTCTGACTTGTTCACCACTAGGCTTGTGCAACATTAATGCTCTTCGTTCAGTGTTTCGTGTAACGTGTGATCGTCAATCGCAGAAGCGTCACAATAAAATCAGCTAATGCATGTGGTTATTTTTTAGGGAACCTGCACCCTGGTACGTATCACTCAGGTTTTGTCCTGCAGCCTAGTGGATCTTCGTCGAAAAATGTGGAAACGTCGATGTTTTTCCTTTTGAGTTTTTAGAACATGTCGGTTGGCAGTTGGATTGGAACATTGATTTACGCCGCTACAATATGCATACCACGTTCAACGTTGATCATCATTCCAATTTACTCATAATCAAAAGACTAAGGACACACAGCAACATATTTTGCGTTGATTGAAAAAACATTCGGTGCTGAACCTCATTATTTCATTCAATCATCGCTATATATTGAACGCTTCGTGTCAAAATTGCTGAAAGAGTGAAGGAAAACGTTGCTGAGGGATTTGGAAGCAATAGTCCTTTACGACAAAAACGGCGTGGCAGTTTCATTCGTGGTCAGCGGACTTTCCCGTGTTGACGTTTTGCACTGCTGCAGTGTGTCCTTTCACTTTCGAGGTGTGTTTTTGCTACGCGCCCAAGGCTATATAAACCAGGTAGAACGCTCCGGGAAAAAAGTTGGAAACAATAAATTAGTTGCGGCATTCCCTGATGACGCGAATGTGGGTCAGCGGCCGGCGGCCGGCGGCCGCTAACACTGTATGAGGATGCATGCACGGAACTTTTGCTTGTTGGAGATTGCGCTAGGCAGATAAATGTTAATGTTAGGATATGTTTCGAAAGTAAATTGAACGACGCTTCGAACGCCGTCAATGAATTTGCGATACGACGACTATTTGTTTAGTTAAAGCCGGCGAACTTTTACCTTCCGACCGCGCGGGGAAGCGATACGGTGCCACACTGACGGTTTTTACGATAACTCAAAATTCTTTTGAGCTAAAGAGCTGAAATTTGACGTGTACAATCTTTTGATCAAGCTGGATCTTCTGGTACAAGTCGCATATTTAAGGTACGTCAGGTTGTTGACCTATGTTATCGCTCGTGAGCCTCTACACAGTCCAAAAGCAACGCAATTTCTGGACACTCAGTGCCAAGAAATCCTTCACAGAAAGATGACACTTGGCAGAAAGAAGAGCTGTCGGTTTCTTACCGTTCGTATGTGTTGTGTTTTCACAAGAGTTTAGTAAGGTCAGGTCCCTCACGTGACCTCCCCTCATAACTCAATAGGTTTACTATCATAGAAGCGTTTATCAATCGCCGGAAATCTTAGCCAATCCCACTGGACACTGGATCTATAGGTACCCACATGGGGCCCTCCTGACTGGCCACTCCCTCTGAAATCCACAATAACATTGGGCTGCGGCCACGGTTATGTATTAATGCTTTTCACTAACAGAAATACAACAACTTCAACCAGCACAATGCACGCCGCCACAACAGTCCGACCAACGTCCCTGATATCGACTAGCACCCGGCCGGATGCACATACGCGGAGCCAATCATTCCGAATGTGACCTGCAGCTTACAATTGCTGTGTCGCATGGCGCATGGCACAGGATGATTCCTAGCAGCTGTCGGGTGGAGTGGAGAAACAGCACGTTGCGACACACCGCGCCGGCGACAGAGCTCAGCAGGCCTGGTTGGAGGCTGGAGCCGGAGGTAAGGGCGGACACAGGCACATACATTGCAGGACAAATAACAGGATGTCAGTTAGGGATATAATTCAAGACGAATGATTCAAGACGGCCTGAAATAATGCAAATTTTGTTCACTTGGATACCAACTTCAAACTTGACGTTTATAGCACCACGGAAACAATGGGCGCACAGGAAAGAAACAAAAGATGGGGTGTTTCTAACGCAAGGAAGTAAATAGAGGTTGCATATGATGGAACAGCCCGAAGTGCAGACAAGCACATATTTTTGGTAAAAGCTATCAGCCTATCAGCTGTCCTACTACTCTTCTCCCTTCACTAACTACTGGACACATCTGAAGCATCATATATAGGTAGCACCAATGTCCATAACAAATGCTTGGAAGTAGTTTTATGAAGCCAAGGGAAATACATGCTAACATGCCTACATCATGCATGTAAACTAAAAATTACACAGGCATGACAAAGGAAGCTCATGTAAAGAGAGTAGTTAGCAAAAGCATTTCATAGTTAAAATAATTCAAAACTGCACAGTGCACACAGGGCAAACATAAAAAGCAGTAAGTGTGTACTTTGCTGTTCAGTTATGCTAAGAAATAGTTCAAAACAAAATACATCTTTTCATGTTTACTGGTTGTTCTTCTATGCCACTTCACCCATATCTTGATTACAGATGGGCTGTTACTGTAGGCTGATGAAGTGACACTTGGTTGCCTTTGTGCGAGTTTCAGTTGCAGCCTCCTAGGTACTGCACTGGAAAGCAGATGAATGCCTCTGAAAGATAGGAATATAGGCAAAGTTAGCTGTAGTAGTGTCAATGATAATAGACATGACATTTTTGTCCTTTGACATACATTTGTTGAAGTAAAAAAGGGTACAAAATAAATTGGTTTGTTTCAAGACACGCTCACTGCACAAAGCCGCACAGACATTACACAGGCATATGAAATTGGTACACATAAAACTTGATGATTAAAAAGGTCAAAACTAGCAATTATAATAATTGAAGTAAAAGTTACAATCACAATCATTTCATTTAAAATGACTTGACATAGGTAAGTCACAAGACGCAACGCTCCTATTCACTAAAGAAAAGTGTTTATGCTTTCAGTATCCTCCACATATCAACCAGCTTGATACCAGGCTGTGCAATAGTGGGTACATAACCCCATGTTGCCATTTTATTAGAGCAAGTGGGGTTTCAATAACAATGCTAATGTCAAACCCACATCTGCAACCCGTACTGCAGTTTCAATCACCTTACAAGCACACCTTCTGGCAGTTTGATAGGCAGAATGGTCATTACTACCTTCTCCTCATATTCAACACATATTCCCTTTATACAGATACAGTTAAGACCTGGTTATGGCAAGCATTTTCGAGAAAAGATAGGATAAGAGTCCAAGACAAAGGTCAGTAGGTGGAACTATGGTCATGAGTACCCAAATATAGGAACGTTCCCATTTTTGGGAACGGAGTTCCCAAATATGGGAACGGGCGTTCCCATTTATGGGAACGGAAGGTAATTTTTCGGCCGTTCGCCCACTAAAACTCATTAGTGCATCACGTTTCAAAAAAGTGCACGCTAATTTAAGTATCTACTAAGTCTCTATAAAATTATCTTTAATCTGACCGTTGCACAAGGAAATTGACCGTCGAATGATATTTTTAATGATTTTTTGAAGTGACGGAATAGTGAAAACATGGGTTATACTACATTTAACTTGCAATTTTAAGGAAAATGAAGCGTTTTTTACATTTTGAGGTCAAGTATGATAATTTTCGCCTGGTTATGAAGTTTCATACTAGCGACACCAGATGCTGACATATGCAAGCGAACACGCGGACAGTCTGGGGGTAATATTGGTGACATTTGGTGTCGGGGCGCACGACCGCATGGAACGTCAGTGATTTTACCGAACTACTGTTGTAAACTCAGTTTCAGTGGTTTAAAATTATTCAGCTGTATTTTATCATCCCAGAAAGACATATTTTATATGGATGCTAGCTGTTTAGAGTTATTTTATAAGGAGCGTCATGAGCGTGGTTTTTGTCTTCCGTGTTTCTAAGCGTGATCGTTTTGGGGGAATTTCTCTTATATAGGTCGCTCTGTGTGGCTTATTTATAATTTGTATGCTGATTTCGATCATTCCTCGTGCCCATCCTACCAGGCCTTTTGCCACTTACACTCATCAAGAAAGGAAAAAACTAGATTTTCATTGGGACTAGGTGTTTTGAGGGTGGAACATATTCAGCGTTCCCATTTTTGGATACTTCCTTGTGCTCGTCAACTATCGGTGATAAACAGACAGGTGCTTGACATGTCTCCACCCTCGGCGCGGACGGTGGATATAGGTATGGAAGACCTTGTTGAACATCGCTGAGCGTTGTGAATTACGTAATCCTGCAGAGGGGGGCGTGCCCGCTGCGAGATCGACGGGAATAAAAGCGCAGAAGACCGGGCGAAACATGCGACGGTCTTGCCGGAAAGGTCATCTGATGATTGTTGCGTTTTTGCGGCGTTGGACGTGATGCTTGTTAAAGGGACCCTCCCACCTTAACATTAGTTTTGAGTTGAGATAGCCAAGTTTGCGGCCAGGCTCAGAAACCACCATTTATCCCGGTCGCAACCCCCGCAGCTTTATGGTGTTCAAGAAATTTCTTCCCTTTACTTGCAGGGTGGGACCAGCGTGGTCCCTATCTCTTAACCATTACGGGAATCTGATGACGTCATCAGGCTTTCGAACGTCCGTTAAATGTTTGACTAAAACGTTTTGTAGCACGCGGTGGTATATGCTGCTTTGCGCGCAACAAATGCCGCACTTTCAAATAAAGTCGCTAGGAACAGCGGAGATCCCAAAAAGTAAACAAAAGTAAAAGTCTAATATCTTGAAAACCGGTGAATATTTTTCGATGAAATTTGGTAGATATTCGTTTTTGCTCTTTCTGAACCGAGCGACATCACTTTCATGCCAATTCATTAACTTTTTTGAAGGTGGGAGGGTCCCTTTAAAACTTTCAGTGCCCTCGCGACACCTACCCTGAAAACTTCATGACCCTGAACCAGATGACTTTTGACATGTGACCTACTTTTCGAGACCATGTTTGGCCGGAATCGAGATTCGGCGCATTTAATGAAAAGAGCCCCTGAAAGGCGTCGGTGAAATCGTTCCCAATTTTGGGTACGCCGTTCCCATAATAAGGAACGCTTGCAGCGCCAGTGTACGAGAGCGTTCCCAAATTTGGGCTCGCGGCCCGGATGATGGACTGCTTTAGAAATAGGGGAACGATTTGAAACTACGATGGGCCTTACAATATCAAACTCTTTCCCAACAATATTGAGACAAATATCAGGCGGTTCACGATCGTTTTATATTTTTTGGACGTCATTTAACGGTTCTTTTTCTTGTTTTAAATAATGCCTACATGGCGTTCCCATATTTGGGTTTATCGTTCCCAAACATGGGAACGAAAATGCGTTCCCGAAAATGGGTACGCTTGACCATAGTTCCGCCTACTGAGGTCGAGAGAAACAACACCAACATAAAACACCGACTATGTAGCACTAATACTGTCAAATTCAAAAAAAAATATATACATGAGTCGATCAGAAATTCACTGTAGATTTCGAAAATGGTGTCAAATGCCACTCAAATACCCCCATTCGCATGTACGAAGCAATAAAACACTGACCTTCAGTTCCGCGTGCCATTCTCCATAGGCCACTGTGTATTAAATAACGCGTTCACTGATCGCAAAAAATGAGACCCACATATGACGCGTTTGCTACCAGCCAATCAGCGCTCGAGATGCCGAGCGCTGATTGGTGGAGAGGGCCGTCGTTAACAGTCCATTACATGTCGTTTTCCTTGAACATGTGCGTGAGCGCTGATGCTGCTCACGGGCTGTTGCCATTTTTCGTAATGCTGAAGGCACGGGAGCGAACCCCCCTGTACGCGCCCTCTTCAACAACAACGAGGTGTGTTTTGATATTTTTTAGGGTAATATTTATATTTTAGAGCAATATTTTATGGGTGAGAGCGTCCGTGCAAATTGTTGTCGAATCCTTGCTCCAAGTAACTACGCCCAAACAGCATCTCACGGCTAATCAGCGTAACCGGACAAATCTTCGTATGGCATTTCTTCGTCGCGCAATATTTCGTCCGCATTTCTTCGTCCGCAAATCTTCGTCGGCGCATTTATTCGTGTCGCATTACTTCGTCTCGCATTTCTTCGTAGGTGCAAAAATTCGTAGCGCATTTCTTCGTATCCGCATTTCTTCGTCGGCGCATTTCTTCGTCAAGCATTTTTTCGTCCACGCATTTCTTCGTCTACGCAAATCTTCGTCCGCATTTCTTCGTCCACGCAAATCTTCGTCTGCGCAAATCTTCGTCCGCAAATCTTCGTCTCCGCAAATCTTCGTCCGCAAATCTTCGTCTGCATTTTTTCGTCCACGCATTTCTTCGTCTACGCAAATCTTCGTCCGCATTTCTTCGTCCACGCAAATCTTCGTCCCCGCAAATATTCGTCCGCAAATCTTCGTCCGCAAATCTTCGTCCGCAAATCTTCGTCCGCAAATTTTTGTCCGCATTTTTCGTCCACGCATTTCTTCGTCCAATCAAATCTTCGTCCGCAAATCTTCGTCCGCAAATCTTTGTCTGCGCTATCTTCGTCTCCGCAAACACTCGTCCACAAATGTGGTTCAATAAAAGCATGAAGAAATATCAGACAGTCAAGTGAATGACGAATTTGATGCATGGAATGGATGATGTCAGGTAGATGAGGTCAGTCAGGTGTTAAGCTATTGTATTTGGAGCCGACAATCGTAACATTCCATATCATTTGTGTCCCGGACATTCTTTTTTTTCGCGGTCGTTGAACGACAATATAATCTCTTGTACCCTCGCCGGCATAGGCGGCGGAACGGGGAGGGCACCGGGGCACCGTTCCCCTCTTTAATTTTGGCCTTTTAACAGTAGCCCTATGGGCGTTGCATGGAAAGCATATTGGACCAAAAGTCGGCAGTGCCGTGCCCCCCTTAATTGAAGATGTTCCGCCGCTACTGCCCGCCGGACCTATTTGTTTTCTACGGTACACGCCGGCCGAGGGGGCGGGTACGACCCCCCCCCCCATCGCCGTTTCGCCACTGGTGGAGCTAGCGCGTCGCGGAAAAAACGAGCGTGTGCGCCGTTACGAGCCGCAGAGATTAATACCCGATTTTAAGGCCTTCTAGGTCAGGGGTCGGCATACGGCCCGCGGGCCGGATCCGGCAAGGTGGGTGACGGTTGGATCCGGCCCGCGACCATCTGACGTCCGGCCCGCGGCTGGTATCAGCGACTTACATCGTGTTCCGGCCCGCCCCCCCCCCCCCACACACACACACCGCCTGGAAGGTTAAGCGAGTAGACCACGTGAAGCCGCCAAGTGCACGCAGCTGCAGCAGTCGTTGATGCTGCGCGCAAAAGCTGCTGACCAAATCTTACCGTTGCAAGTTTTGTCTAGAAGTAGAATTAGACAAAAACACCCGCAAATGGTGTTTATAAACTCATGAAGTGTGCGAAGGAAGAACTGTTGTGCCAAAGCACATTTGAGTCACTTTTATATCGGAGTCGATTTATGAAGGAACCGCGGGCCGGAACACGATGTAAGTCGCTGATACCAGCCGCGGGCCGGACGTCAGCTGGTCGCGGGCCGGATCCAACCGTCACCCACCTGGCCGGATCCGGCCCGCGGGCCGTATGCCGACCGCTGACCTAGAAGGCCTTAAAATCGGGTATTAATCTCTGCGGCTCGTAACGGCGCACACGCTCGTATTTTTTCCGCGACGCGCTAGCTCCACCAGTGGCGAAACGGCGATGGGGGGGCAGCGGCGTATTTAGAAAATCGCGAAGGGGGGGGCCAAGGGTTTGGAGGGCGCCACCTCACCCAAGGAGGGCGCCATACGGTCGCGAGATAAAAAATCGCTCAGTGGGGGTTGGGGGGTTGGGAGGCGTTTTTTACCATGCCACCAGTTTTTTTTTTTGCGTAACCTCGTATAGGTCGTGCTGCATTGATTTTGCATCGTGTGTATTCTTTATACTCCAGGTCACAAAAGGTCAAGTGTTCTTGAAATGCTGCGCCGAAGGCGCGCGAAATTTTTGAAAACAACCTTTTCCTCCGCTTTTTAGGCACGCCTTTTATACGATCACTGTTCAAAGCTCCTCTCGCTCTTTTACCAAATTTGAAGGTGTAAAAAATACCTAAGGTTTGGTCGGGCCGCTGCCACACAAACTGTACAGAAAGCTTGGCTCATGGGTGTCGATGTATAAAAGTTTATTGGCGGTGGCATATCTACGCACCAGATCACCGTATCGGATTGATACCGGAGCGCGAGATGCGTAAACATCATCCAAATTACCTCAGACCAGCCTTCATAGCCTTCTCACAGATGCATACAGTGTACCCACATAACCAGTTTCAATCACCGAAACTTCAGATGCCTGCTGTTGCGCCCGAACCTGTTGACAATACTTAATCGTAATCCATATAGATGCCATGATGCACGTAAAGTAGGATCAATCCGTTAACCCGCGCGGGGCTGGGGTCTCCAGCCGAACGCGCGGGGCTGGGGGGGGGGGTAAATTTTACCCCCCCCCCCCCTGTTATCTCCCGAACTAATGGTCCGATTTGGAAAATTCAAACGCCAATCGAAAGCTCTCATCACGAACTACTAAAAACATGTACTTAATTTAAAGTTTGAGGTCAAGGTCAAGGTCAGGTCAAGGGTACAAATTGCAAGTTTCTACAGTATCGGCCTTGCACCGTAGTTGCCGAAGAATGGAGTCATGGACTGAGACTGATCGCCCAAAACGTGTTCTTAGGCTACCAAGACAATATTAGTTGCATACAATATCATTCAGAGGTCAAGGTCAAGGTCAGGTCAGGTCAGGTCAGGTCACCAAAAAACAAAATATAGAAAAGGGCATGTGCGACACATGTTTTATGGGTCATTTTACTCATAGAATTCAATAGGCACACTCAATAAGTGATATGGACCACCTCTGGATGAATTTCAGGTCGAGGTCAGGTCAAGGTCAGGTCAAGTGAGGTCAAATTTTGAAGTTGGTTGTTAAGGCCTAAAAAGGTGTCTATCTGATGCAGTTTTTCACGGCGAATCGAATGGTGCTATTTTTGTTTCCGTACAAGGTCTAGAACTTCCAAAAAAGTCATTTTTCAAAAATTTTGTGTGTCGTGACGTCATAAAATTTTGAATAACTCCCACATTTTTGAACCGATTCTTCTAAAATTTGGTATGTAGGTGCACATAGACCACTTCTCTGACATATATTCCGGTTTTTTTGATAGACTCAAAATTTTGGATTTTATAATGATTTTCCCAAAAAAAATCAGTTTTTTGAAAAAATTTAGGCCAAAATCCAAAATTTTCAAAAAACCGAGATTGCCATTTGATAGACAAAGTAAAATTACGTATAACCTTTTTTGTTACGTCTTGATTCCTTTAAAAATGAAGATGTTAGCGGCGTTTGAACTTTTGCCGTTTTTGAGGCGAAAATGGCGAACATGACGTCACTAAAACGTCAATTTCTCAAAAATTTTCCGACGGATTTCGCTCAAATTTTCAGGGAAGGTGTCACATTGATGTAAGAAAAGGTACTGAAAGTTTGGCGGCGCTGCGCGCCGCCGTTTTTGAGATATCCCAAAAATTCGCGAGGGGGGGTAAAATTTACCCCCCCCCCCAGCCCCGCGCGGGTTAAGACCAAAGACGTGTTTTATGCATCGTAGAGCGTAGATAGTTTTGGTAGGTATAGATACTTCATTCATTGTGCTGAATGCACGTTCATTTGTGGCAGTTTTCACAGGCAAGACATCAACTATGTGCAATAGAACGACTAAGTTGAAAAACATGCCAAAGGAGTAAATAAATGATAGGAGGGCAGCGATCAACGGATGTTGCCAATAGGTAGAAGGGCTGCGATCCACAGGAGGGCACTAATAGGTAGAAGAGCCCCGATCAACATCCCGAGTTTCGACAGTAGGGCACCGATAGGTAGGAAGTTGGCGAGCAGCAGGAGGGCGCCAATGGATAGAAGGGCAGCGATCAACAGGAGGGCACCAATAGGTAGGAGGGCGCCGATCAACAATCAACAGGAGGGCGCCACCAGGTAAGAGGGTGGCGAGGAACAGGAGAGCACCAATAGGAGGGTGGCGATCAACAAGAGGTCGCCAATAGGTGGGAGGGCGGTCATCCACTGGAAGTCGCCAATGAGCGGAAGGGTGACGATTAAAATGGGGTGGCAATGGTGAGGAGGGCGCCTTTGCTCAAGAGGATGACACGAACAGGAGGGCGTCTGTGCGGAGGGCGCTGGTCAACAGGAAGGTGCCAGTGGATAGGAGGGCGGTGATCAACAGGAGGGTGCCAGTGGTTAGGAGGGCGGCGATCTACACGAGGGCGCCAATAGGAGAAGGGCCCCGATTAACATTCAACAGGAAGGACTAGGGAACCAACAGGTAGGAGGGCGGCACTGAACAAGAGGGTGCCAAAAGGGAGAAAGGCGGCCTTCAAAATTTCACATGAGGGCTCAATAGGTAGGAGAGCGCCAATAATTATGAGGACGCCGATCAGCAGAAGGGCGGCAATGTGTAGCAGGGTGGCGACCTACAGGAGGGCGCCTTCGGGTGAGAGGGCGCTTATTTACAGGACAGCGGCTTACATAGGCGACCACCGTTACGCTTAGAGAGCTACAGCCTACAAATGTGGTTGGAGGGCGCCCGAGGGAGCCCTCCAACCGTATTTGGAGGGCGTATTTGGAATGGGCGTCCTCCGAGGGCGCCCTCCATCCGTATTTTCCCTGTAAACACATTCGCGATTGGAGGGCGCCCTCCAGTCGCGATTGTTTTTCGATTCGATTATATCACAATTGCAATTGCGATTGGAGGGCGCCTTCGGCGCCCTCCAATCGCAAAGGGCGCCTTCGGCGCCCAAGGGGGGGACCATGGCCCAGTGGCCCCCCCCTGCCTACGCCCCTGTGGGGGGGGGGGTCGTACCCGCCCCCTCGGCCGGCGTGTACCGTAGAAAACAAATAGGCCCGGCGGGCAGTAGCGGGCACGGCACTGCCGACTTTTGGTCCAATATGCTTTCCATGCAACGTCCATAGGGCTACTGTTAAAAGGCCAAAATTAAAGAGGGGAACGGTGCCCCGGTGCCCTCCCCGTTCCGCCGCCTATGCCGGCGAGGGTACAAGAGATTATATTGTCATTCAACGACCGCAAAAAAAGAATGTCCGGGACACAAATGAGGAATGTTACGATTGTCGGCTCCCAAATACAATAGCTTCACCTGACTGACCTCATCTACCTGTCTTCAAAAGTTTTGATTATCCATTCCTTGCATTAAATTCGTCATTTACTTGACTGTCTGATATTTTTTCATGGTTTTATTGAACCACATTTGTGGACGAATGTTTGCGGAGACGAAGATAGCGCAGACAAAGATTTGCGGACGAAGATTTGCGGACGAAGATTTGATTGGACGAAGAAATGCGTGGACGAAAAATGCGGACGAAAATTTGCGGACGAAGATTTGCGGACGAAGATTTGCGGACGAAGATTTGCGGGGACGAAGATTTGCGTGGACGAAGAAATGCGGACGAAGATTTGCGTAGACGAAGAAATGCGTGGACGAAAAAATGCGGACGAAGATTTGCGGACGAAGATTTGCGGAGACGAAGATTTGCGGACGAAGATTTGCGCAGACGACGATTTGCGTGGACGAAGAAATGCGGACGAAGATTTGCGTAGACGAAGAAATGCGTGGACGAAAAAATGCTTGACGAAGAAATGCGCCGACGAAGAAATGCGGATACGAAGAAATGCGCTACGAATTTTTGCACCTACGAAGAAATGCGAGACGAAGTAATGCGACACGAATAAATGCGCCGACGAAGATTTGCGGACGAAGAAATGCGGACGAAGAATTGCGCGACGAAGAAATGCCATACGAAGATTTGTCCTGGAATCCTAATCAGCAATGGGGCTAAGCACTGGAGAAGATTCATCGAAACAAGAGGGCTTGGAAGATTTAAAATCTAATTTAGAGATGTATTTAGACCACTTAAATGAAGCAAAAGTGCAGGTGAGTTGTTTTTTATTAATGTGATCATATCAATTACCAACTGCTGTGGCAATGACTCACCTGGTTGACTCACCTGGTTGGGTTCCCAGTGTCAAGAAATGTAGATGGAAGGAAAGAGTAGGACAGACAGGAACCCTGAATCCTAGACGCGCCAGCCGGGGGAGATCTTCACTTGTGGTTGGCGAGCGCAGAAAGCTGGAATTTAGCGTCTTCCGTTGAGTCCGGCGTGTATGCATGTACAAACACACTGTGGTTTTTCACAGAGACAAAAAAGAAAAAGAAAATGAATACAGTGCAGAGAGGCCGGCAGAATATGCAGCGCGCTAAAGTTTTGTACAGTTGTTCAAGCAACGTTAGACATAGGCGAACAAACTCCCATGCAAAGTGTCATGCAGGACCTCCTTGAACCTAGATAGGTTTGGGGCACATACCGCCTCTGCGGGTAGGGCATTCCAAAGACGCATACACCTCACAGTGAAAAAACGCTTCCTAACATCTGTGCGTGAGTGCAAGGGAAAGATCTTGTGACAGTGACCTCTGGTGCGAGTTTGGGGACACAGGCTAAACAGTTCATCAGGAGCAATGCAAGACTTCCTATTGAAGATTTTCCAACACTGAATGAGATCAGCGCGTGTCAATCGACCCTGAACCGAATACAAGTTCAGCTCCTGCAAGCGATCAGCGTAGCTCAATGAGGCTAGCCCATCGATTCGCTTGGTCCAACGTCGCTGAACCCTCTCCAAGAGTCGCATATCCTCTATGTAGCCAGTGTACCAGACACAAGAGCAATATTCAAGCATTGGACGAATATGAGTAAGCAATAGAAACAACATGAATTCACGCGATCGGCAGACAGTCGACTTTAACAGATTCTGTGCCAAACCACTAGCCTTACGAACCACACCCCTGATGTGCTCGTGAAACTTTAATTGGCAGTCAACGGTAACGCCCAAGTCCAGATGGCTCTCGGCAGAAGGGATCTGTTGGCAGTCAAGGAAGTACTCTGGAGAGACTAGCTTTGATCTAGAGTTGGCAAATCTTAGCACGACACATTTATCGGAGTTCATTCTAAGACCCCATGATGCTGCTGTGGTGTGTAAGAGGTCGATGTCTTTCTGCACATGTTGATAATGAGACAGTGTTGATAGAGCGGGAGCATGAGACACACAGGCATACATTTTAAGATCATCGGCGAAAATTTTATAACTGCTTGTTAACTGTGAGGCTATGCTGTTCACATATACTAGGAACAGAAGTGGTCCAAGGACACTACCCTGTGGGACACCACTAAGGACATTCCTTGGCCGGCTCCTACAGTCCTTAACACAAACCTGCATCTCCCTGCCATATAGGAATGAGGAAAGCCAATCAAGCAAACGGCCATGGATACCCAGAGACCTCAGCTTAGCAATCATCAAATCGTGACAGACCACATCAAACGCCTTGCTGAAATCGAAGAATATTACATCTGTGACTCCACCCATGTCAGCTGCTCTCGAAACGGCGTTATACACAAGTAACAGCTGATCCATAGTTGACCTGCCTGCCCTGAAACCAAACTGATTTGGTGTCAGTAAGTCATTTGATTCCAAGTAGTCACGAAGTTTGGCACAAATAATTCGTTCCATGCTCTTGCACACCACAGAAGTTAAACTGATGGGCCTGTAATTAAGTGGATCATATCGTCGGCCTTTTTTGAATATCGGTATAACATGGGACAGCTTCCATAGGACAGGCAGTTGGCCTTCCTGGAGAGATCTGGAAAAAATCATGAGTAAGGGACGAGCCAGTTCTGCAGCACAACGCCTAAGTACCAAGGGATTCAGTCTGTCAGGGCCCATGGCTGAGTGTGGGTCAAGGGCCATCAGCGCAGAGCAAATGTCTTCGGTCGTCAGGTCAACATTTTGAAGTGACCCGTCAAACTCCTGGTGAGGGGCAGGGTTGGTTGGTGAGTTAGTCGAATACACCGATGCAAAAGAGGTGGCAAACACTTCAGTCATAGCCTGGGCGTCATCACTCACTTCCCCAGATTGGAGAAGCAGGGGGCCAACAGATGGGCATCCCACCTTCTTGGATCTGATGTAGGAGTGCAAGAGTTTAGGGTTTTCAGCGGACCTCTCCATTAGGCTAGCTTCATACAGACTCTGGGATCTCACAGCAAACCCTTTTAACTCCTTATTGACAGAAGCAAACTCTTGATAGGCCATGCGAGACTCATGAGCTTTTCTCCCTTTACGTTCCCTTACTAATTTGTAGGTCTGCCATGCCCTGCGCCGACGGTGCATTAGACTAGTAGGGGGTCTCTTTTGCCAGGATGGTTTACCTCTGTTTGATGTCTGTTCAGGTACAAACTCGTCTGTCAAATCACAGATAAGCTTAGTAAAGTGGTTGAAGGAATCATTGCAATCACGATGTGCAATGCTTTCATTTCAATTGAAAACTTCTGCCGAGAATTGCTGAAGGCTTGGGAGATTTCAATTTTGTTTTTGTGAGGCGTGAGCACTGATTATTTGAGTTAATATAATTTCTCTATTCAACAATCACAGATTCAGTCCAGTGCGGACCAGACAGAGGCTGCCCTGGAGTCGGCCATGGCTGCGGTTTTAAAACAGGTGTCAGCGGCACTGGATGAACGGAAGGCACAACTTATGAAGGAAGTGGCAGATGTGAAAAATACTGCTCTGAAGCAGGCTGAGAGCTGCAGGTAAAATGTCTGATGAATGCTTCATAATCAAATACTGCCTTGAAATGACTGTTGATGGAATAGCCTAAAAGACATTTATATATGGACTGTCAACATATTATAGGCTCCGCTTCACTCGCACCACATCTTATTCCAGTCAACTGGCTCGAGAGCACCTGCAGAGGACAGAGGAACTGCTTGGGTCCCTCCAGTCAGGAGATTCACCAGAGGCTAAGCAGATGACTGCTGAAGCCATTGAGGAGCTGTAAGTGTGTTAAATGGACAAGATGCACATTTGTATACAGGGTGTTCGCAAAAATATGTCATGATTTCGTTACGCCATTATCGCCAGCTCAAATAAGCAAGGATCAAATGTCTTGCTGAAATGTGTTGCCCGGATCTTCAAGTTTTGTTATACACATGTATCAGTGCCTCATGTCAAACCGGGCGCACCCCACACGCTGTTTTCAATATGAACCCCTTTTCGGCGGATGCACGTATCACCTAGAGATTACACATAAGGGTTCATTCGCACGCACGTGTTAAAAGTGAACACGGACGGCCTTTGCAATCACTATCATCAGCCGAGAAAGATTCTTGGCTGTCTTCCTGTAGTCCTTGGACTTCAGATATCCCACAGGTAACGGCCGATGGGGCTGACACCAAGTGAATGGGTCGACCAGGGGGTAAGGGTCCTCCTGCTCAAGAAACGGGCCCTAGCATTTCGTTTAGGCACCGGAGTGCAATTTTCGAAGTGTGGACTTGAACCCATCCTACCCGTGCGCATGTCTGCAGCGTTTTGACCATTGTCTTGCCCCGAGTTGCCTCACATTTCTCGCTTAAACTTCTAGAGCACTCCCACGCAGCAGTTTTCAGCGGCAATGTTGGTGTTTCAATTTGAAGTCTTAAGAAGAAGGCCTCGCGGCACCATGAGCGTCTATCGCAAATCAAGCAATGACCTTCGGACTGTGGAGCTGGTGTTCTTACCTAGCCTTTGAGGGTGGCATATCTACCCAAACCGTTTGTTCTGGCCGTCGGCGCCTCCATGAAGGTGGATGTGTGCTTCACTGGTTGACCGGGCGTGGCCGGTGAGCGGTGCTCAGAATTGATTTGGGTTTTTATCCTCGAAGCAAAGTAAATTCTTAGCCCTTTTCTACCCTAAATAGCACCTATTGATTCCTGACCTTGTAGGGTATAATCCCCATGTCATTATCAATAATATAATGAGAGATGTTGGACCGCACCCCGCATCTTGCGCGAGCTCGCAGATGGTCAGGGAAGGCATCTCGTTGACCAAATGGGTGATCTCTTTGTAGTTTAAATGACTATAAATAATTCTTTTTCTCGGACTTTCAAGGGTTCATTCGATTTCTAACGATCACTTTGGTAGTAAGTTGCATGTGCAGTAAAAAAATCGCCTTACAAGGGGTGCAGCGGAGGCATCAAAGCATGCACCGAACTGTTGTAGCACGGAAACTACGGGCATCGAATCCAAGTGCTTTTTGGCGATATTTGTTTTTCGCTCTGTGCAAGGCAAGATTTTTAATATTATAAATTAAAATGCATATGAAAGAAAACTTGAAAATGTCCTCTGTCAAATGGGCATAAATACGTGCACGTGCGTTCAAGCAATTTTTCCTACAAAGCGATTAGAATCATGACATATTTTCGCGAACACCCTGTATTGTCAGTGACAAGATTGTCATTGGAGAGCTTTTTGAATTATCTTTTCCTATTTTTTGTTTCAGGATTTATTATTTTACTCATAAGTCATTGAATACCTTAGGCTTGTTTTTGGACATGTTTTTCTCTACAATGCCTTCCAAGGTTTTTGTTTAATAGAAAATAGGGAGATGCTGAATCAACTCTCCACTCCACCCAAGGCTATAGAATTGACTCCACCCTTATCACAGGGCGTCCCAGCTGCCGGCTCCGTCCTCGCTGCCCCGGCCGGCGCTGCAGCTGCCCTCCTCCGGCGCGGTGCTGGCCGCCGTCCGACAGCTGGGCAGAGTGGAGAGCACGGTGACGGTGGCAGGGGTGAGGACAGAGCCGCGGCCCGGCGCCGTGCTGGTCTCCTGGGGAACGGTGAGAGGAGGAGAGGGAAGAGGGAGAAGGAGGGGAGAGAGGATGGATTGAGTGAAGGAATGGTGGGATGTTCTGTGCAAGGCTGCAGAGTCGATGGATTTTTGGTGGCTTTGACTCCTAGTAGTCGCAGTCTCCGACTCTGGCTTCAAAAATCGACTTCGACTCCGACTTTACAGCCCTGGATCACTGTGCTGTAATCTGGGGATAAATGAGTGATTTGGGGGTGAGGAGTTTTAACCATGACTTGTTATATTGGGAGCAAAACACCATGAGTCAATAATGACATGCATCTCCATGTTCTGGATATTATGCCTACATTCTGTCGTCCCCAGTATGAGGACGACTGTGACCCGAGTGAAGGGGACGGCTCATACCGTCTCCAGTACTGCTACGGAGACGCCAACAAACAGACTTCGCCCGTCTTCCATACGGCCTATGAAGGTCAGCTGATAGTGATGTGATGACTGTGTTGGGCCTTGTTTGTATGGTGTCTCATAGAATGATTTCTGTAGATATATTGGACAGGTATGTAGTAAAGAGCAAGTAGCATACGGATATATTCAAGTAGCATATTTATATGTAATTGCTACTTGAATATATTCGTATGCTACTTGCTCTTTATTACAGAATGATTTCTGTCACTGCTTTAGCCGTTGCTGGTTTTTTCACGCTATATCTGGCTACTCGTCATCTTATTACTGGTTACTTTAGGTCAAGTTCTTGGCCTTTCCATCTGGGTAGGTACTTTCAAATGCACCCTCGACATTGGTCCAGTCATCCCCTTGCCATTGGTCAATGACAGCCCCCCCCCCCCCCGTGGCAACAGGTCCGGAGACGAGCACGCTGGTTCGTCGTCTGCAGTGTGACGTCATCTATAGTTTCCGCGTCAGCCGCCAGGTGTCGGCCGGGGGAGCGTGGGGCGGCTGGAGCCCTCCCGTCACCGGTGCCACCACGTTGCCCCACTACGGTAATTGAACAATGAACAGAGAGAGGGAGGTCAGAGGGACAGCGACACAGTAAAAAAAAAAAAAAAAATTGATACTAGTCCGGGTAGTCTTGATCTCGGTTATGCTCACACTACTTTGCCTTGCGATTGCTTCAAGTACGCTCATTCCTCCCGTCTTCTTTCAGAGTGGTCGCCCAGTCCCGCCTACTCGATAACAGACTCGGGCCGTATCGCCTGCCGTACCGGCGACGGTGGCGACACCTATACAGGTGGTGACAGCGTCATCTACAGTGCGGGCGCGCAGTTACGGCCGGGCGCCGCTCTGCGGGTAGCTGTAGTGGAGGCCGGGTCCGGCTGCAGTGATGAGGGCCTGGCGCTGCTGGATGGACGGCCGGACCAGGGAGAGGATGGCGCTCTTATAGGGAAAGGAGCTCTGTTCGTCAGCGCTACTGGTACGTCACGTAGTTAATCATGTTACGATCCGCCTCTAAGAGTTGTCTGTAAGCCTATTCCTCTGTCTAGAGTGATTCAGAAGGCTTCGAGCTTCATGTTTGTTTGGTATAATAAGGCCATAGGATTCTAACGACATTTTCGTCTTAACTGACCTCATCATAAGTTTGCATGACTGAAACAGACACTCAGAAAGTCTCGAGTCACAGACCTCGCATAGCTTCTCACCAGGCCGCTCACCGACCAGCTCCACTCAAACTCACAGTTCACTGCCCCTCTCACCCCCGTTTCTCACCCCTCTCTCTCACACACAGGTGAGGTGTACGTGAACGGTCGGCGGCGTCAGATGCGTCTTCCCCCGCTACAGGCCGGCTCCTACCTCACCTTCAGCACTGAGAGGAGGGACCAGCAGACCACGCGGGTCTGTCTGGAGACCGGCGACAAACAGGTAGGACCATGGGACCATGCAGACCAGAAACCAGGAGACCACCAGGGTCTGCCTGGAGACCGGCGAGAAACAGACGAGACGACAGACAGTAGGGACGGACAACAGACTGTACAGTGGGACCAAATGATTCTAGGACAATTAAACCACGCAGTTGTGAGTTGGAAAATATTTACAGCCTTATTTGAGTGTGGAACCAGGATGTATTTCTGTACCTAAACAATTCAGTTGAACCATTCAACATTTCAAAATTGTTGAATTAAGTTGAATTAAGTTGAATTAAATGAGTCATATGATAAGATATCACCCAACGGCAGTCGTCCCAAGCCCCGACAGTTTGATCTCGTTATAACAGCTGTACCTCCCATCTCCTTTCGATAGGTGGTTTACGACTGGAAAACCGAGTCGACCGATCTATGGCTGGCAGCTTCATTTAACGAGCTCGGCTGGAAACTAATGCTCGAGTGACGTCATTGGTCACCGGTTAGTGACGTCAGTGGATCACATCGCTCGCTGATTGGACGCAGGTGATGTGACGTCATATGTTGGATCTGGGGTGATATGTGGATGACGAATTGGGTGAATGAAAGTGGAGACAATATCGCAGAAGATTGAAAACTATGAAGTCGTGCTGCCGTGAGAACGGGAGATCTGACAATTATCATTCACCGCTGAATAGCGGACTACAGAGGTCTATGAAACTACGAATTGAGCTGACGTCATGCATCTGTGCCTAGATCTGTATCGTGATACTGCAGTGCCAAATCAATGTCGTAGCAACTTTTGGTGTAGCGAATTTCATTTCACCACGCCTGATATTTATATTGAGCTTATAATTGGCATCGGGAAACAGCACAATTCTCATATTTTGCTAGACATGAAAGGCAAGATCGGTCTCCATACACGAAGCTAGTGGTACCGTACCCTCGTCATACATTGATGAGAATGTGCATGCGATTGAGGTGTTCGATTTCGTGAGAGGTTCACATCCTCACCGGTCCCTCAGCTGTGATTGGAGGTTGTCTTGTCAGCGGTCTGTTTTGTAATAATCGCTGGGTTGCCCAGTAAAGTGCCATGCTGTAATGCTAATTGTAGATATATTTGCAAAGTAAACGCTCAACACAAACGGTTTTCCGCCCAATGCGTCCATAGTCAGCCTTTATTGCCTGTTTACTTGCATATTTTGTGCAGTCACAAATACGCGTTATCTGAGGGTGACTTTTGCCGTGGTTTGCCAGTAAAAACGCGTGTGTTTATGAAGTTACGTAACATCCAATTAAGCATCGCTTTGGCGTTGAGTCTGTGCCTTTACTTACCCTCACCGGTTTGGATTATTCCGACGCTGTCGGAGTTGATTTGCACTGTTAGCTTGTCAGGCCTTTACGATAAAATCGGGAAAGTAGTGCCAAATTGCAACCAAACTATAAACCAAAGGCTGTGCACGGCATTGCGTAGTGCATATAGTTGGGCAATAACATTCTCCATATTACTACTCTTATTTAACACTTGCTTATGTACCAGTATAGCGCCTTTTGGGGCGACTAACGGAGCGAGCGAGGGGGTGACTCTTGCACGTGCGAAATTTTGAGGGGGTACCTCCAACTGACTTGTGCACGGCACCCTACTGACCGGTTTCTAGCGATGTGCCAAATTTGAGCACAATCGGCCCAGCCGTTCTCGAGATCTGGGAGCGGCACCCTGCACGTGCGCACGTGCAAAATGGGTCCCAACTGACTTGTGCACGGCACCCTACTAACTGGTCCCTAACCGTGTACCAAATTTGAGGGCCATCGGTCCAGCCGTTCTCGAGATCTGGAAACGACCCCTGCACGTGCGCACGTGCAGCAGCACCCCAACTCTGGCACATGGATATGCAGTGCCTAGTGGGTGCCTACCTACATGCCAACTTTCAGCGCAATCGGCCAAGTAGTTACCGAGATATTGCAACAATTACAAAACTGACACCTCTTCGTTTTGCACGTGGCACGTGCATAAGGGGTCACCCACATGCATCGGGAATAGTCCAATACTTGGTAGAAGGAATGAAGCTACCCTACAAAAATTACCGCGTGTAAATCGGTCAAGTGGTTGCTGAGATATAAGCCTCGCAAAAGCGTCCGCACGGCCGGCCGGCCGGCCGGCCGCTCATACTCAGAAATTTCCGTTATTCTACGTAAGACTCCGCTCGCTTCGCTCGCTCCGTAATAATTTGTTCTGCTGTGATGTCGTAACCCACTGAGGCTTGCCCGTGTTTAGTGCAGTGATCTGATCTGGCCATCTGAAGCCAGGGGAAGGTGATACTACATAGTGATGCAGTGTTTAATATGGACTGTTGGGAGGGTTGTATCAGTTCAGAGTCGTCCCTCATCATCTACTGAGATACTTGTGAAAATGTCGATATTCTGTATCAACAACGAATACATATGGAACGATATATGCGGCAACGAGTTTTCATTGAACGTCATATGAAAACATATACACAAGGTGGCCGGCATGTGAGCACTGAGAGCACATCGCAAAATTAATCAATGCATGAAGCAACCGACGTGAAAGTTACGATGGTGGTATACATAATACATATACCTTAATATAACATGGCAAAGTTCGACACGATAAAACTCATTTTGTGACTATCTCCAATCCAAGCAATGGACAAGCTATTCCGCAGCACCAAAGTTGCCTTCCTAGCGCAACTACTGTAACGTTAAGATACTCGATAGATAAGCTTTCTTTCCACTCTTTCTCAAAATATCATCGATGAACTCAGGCACCTCACCTCTTTCAGTTTGCTCACTCCGGCATTGGCTCCTTATGTGTCCCCGCTCTCACCCTTCACTCCTCTGATTCTCTTTCTCTCACAATCTTTCCGCACCTTATCACACAGCTAAACGTTCCATAATCCTCCCGATTTTCAACGCCTTCGTCTTCACTCGTTCATCCTCCGCCGTTACCAAGTTTCCTACGGCCTCCGCCAGGGCGGCGCCACTGTCCGCGCCGGTCGGCCCCGCCTGCAGTAGACAGTCGAGTAGCACCAGCGCCCTCAGACGTGTGACGTCACTGGGACGAGTCAGCTGATCCACCAGCGCTGCCGTGACGTCACCACCGCCAGCGGCCGTCAGCCTGCGGGCGGAGAGGCCGCACGGTGATACCATGAATGGCGTGGCCAGAGCTTTTCGATGGGGGGGGGGGGCACGGTGGGTCCGCCCCCCCCCCCTGCAGATGGACCCCTCTGAATAAACGGTCTTAGAACTTAAGGGAAAAGTGGGAAATTGTGGAGTACAAATATGATGTGTTTGCCTGAGGAGTGTGCATATAATGCACGATATTTTAGAAGGTCTGGGTCTCGCAGCGCCAGAGATTGCTATTGTTGATGTATTTTTTTTTTTAACAGCAAATTGCAACGATCATTTGAGCCACGCTACTCACCAAAACTTTCTTCGTTTGGCGTTTGGAATACTTTCCACTGAGAATGTTCTCAGTTCTCAGTCCGGACGGGACGACCCTGTGTATCCTCTCCATGTATCAAACCACGTATCCCGTATCCACTATATGTATCCACTTGACGGACCCATGTATCCACTGTCGCCGGACGCAGCCAGGGTCGCTGCCACCGCCAGACTGTAGGGTGGCGGTGGCTGATTGTCAATGGCCGTCACGGAACTGTAGTCCGGCGGGGGAGTGTCACCCCCGCCACTCTCAGCTGAACTCAGGCCAGGTCGCCGGTCAGAGATGTCATTGCGCAGCAGTTTGGAGTAAATGACGTACACAATCACCACCAAAAAGACGAGACCCAGAACGGCACAAGCGAAGAAAATAGTGACTGTAGGTCCGGCAAATCCTAATGCAAACGTCACTCCTCCAACTACAATTCCATACAGTACACCACAGAGCACAGTTAGCACCGTTTTAACGTTGACTTGTCTCACGCTGGACACAATTCTAGCCCAGCACGAGTCTCCTGCTGTTTCTCCGCTGCCAGTGTCCTCGTCTCGGGGCTGGTGCAACTCGCCTGGGTCACCGACCTCTTGCCTCGCCGCAATTACCGTAGCCATTGGTCGGCCTCGTGGCACCAATGTATTACAGCTGAGGTGTTATCGATGTGGCTTTCTGCTAAAAGAGATGGCCCTGTTTGACTACAGTGTATCACCGCCGTATCACTAGTGTTTGTTCCATGAATTATATCCTCGGGTCGCTACAATTGTTCGCTGGCAGCGCAACTCATTCACCTTGTCATCAGTCATTTCTTTCTGCTTATTGTCCAGCTTTCGCAGTCCGGTTTCAGCTGGGTTCTTCAAACATGCTTTAAGCACCACCACCGTTTTATCGAACCAGTAGAGGAGCTATATCGAGCTATATCGAACCAGGAGCTATATCGATAAACGGTTATCTTTCTTCAGAGTGGTATCCGTTTGCCTTCTTGTGTAGCCGGTTTCATTATTTTAGCCACATGCCCACTAAATGGTCCAAGTTTTGGGACCACCATCATCTGCCCACTCCCCTTTGAGCACTGACCTCTGGCCACCGTCTTCTGACCAATGCCCTCTTACCACTTATCTTCAACCACTGTTCTGACCAGGGCTGCGGAGTCGATGGATTTTCGGCGACTCCGACTCCGACTCCGACTCCGGCTTTCAAAAACCAGCTCCGACTCCGACTCCGACTCCGGGCAGAATTGTCGACTCCGACCGACTCCAACTCCCGACTCCGACTCCGCAGACCTAGCAGGGCTGCGGAGTCGACAGGTTTTCGGTGACTCCGACTCCGACTCCGGCTCGGGTTTCTAAAATCGACTCCGACTCCGACTTCGACTCCGGTCACAACTGTCGACTCCGACCGACTCCGACTCCGACTCCGACTCCGCAGCCCTGGTTCTGACCACTATCTTCTGATCACTGAACTCTTGTGACGCTCCTTTGACCACAGCTGCCATCGGTCTGACCTGTGACCACCGTCTTCCTGTAAGTCAATCTACCGTCTGTTGCAACCTCCTATCGCCATCCACACTCCACAGCTCACCAGCCTGATCTCGTGCACAATCACTTCCTATCGGTCCGACACCAGATAGTCCCAGTGGGTATAGTGACGTATGTAACCATGTCTGACATGACAATACCCGAGTCAATGTAGAGCGCAGTATAACCCCCCCCCCCCCCATCTGGCTCTCATCATGCTGCACCGCTATAAACACATGGCGAAGGCTCGCAGAGACAAAATATAAGGACGTCATTTCATAGCGTCCTAGAAAAGTCATTCCAGGCACTAAATAGTTCTTTCAGCCTAAAATTAGTTGGAAAAACAATAATACCAACATGGACGTCAGTGGTTATGATCAGGAACATCAGTGACTTTAATGGCATCAGTGATATCAGTGGCGGTGATGATTGGACAGTGATTTAGTGAGAGGCCAGAATTGAGAATGGGCACCGTTTTTACTTTTTATATTGGCCAGAGGAAAGCCAGTTGAAAGACTAAGCTGAGATGATAGTGTTCGGAAGAGCGTTGGCTGAGGACAGTGGTGAGACGACCGTCATCAATTAACTGCAGTCAGATGACGACCGTTAGGTTAGAATCCAGTGACATGGGGTCCTCACAGACGCCGTTATGGGCCCTCATAAACACTCGTGTGGGACCGTCACAGACGGGTGTGGGGCCCTTAGAGCTGCTGGCGCGAAACCTTTACAAGCCGGCTGGGGGCTCTCTGAGACCGGCAAAAGGCCCTCAGAATATGCTGGCAAGGGGCCCTCAGAGGCCAGCAAGGGGCCCTCAGACGCCGGCGTAGGGCCCTTATGGATATAAGCTTGACTACTTAGGAGCCCATGAGGTTCTTACGAGCCCTGTGGGGCCCTTCTGAGTCGAAATACGGCTTGTGTGTACCCCCAGCGGACATTAATGGCGTCGGGCCCCGAGGGTCCCGTCCCCCAGAACCCGATGGGGGGGGGGGGACGTGCAACCTGTGCCCCCTGGCTACGGCACTGACAATGACAAAGTCCCTTTTACCGTATCCGTAATGGTGTAACCGTTTTCCCACTGTATTCCTAGTCCGTATTCACGTCCCAGCAGCTATAGTTATCGTATCCCTTTTCACCGTAATCCTAATAACTGACTGCAGTTAATTTATCAGCGGGCCAACAGTAATGCAGTGAGCATACTGACAAACTGTTACCTGTCAGCCAGCTGGACGGCGTCCACCAGGGAGATATGGTGTCCGTGGTGGTCACTGCAGAACTGGCCGATGGCCACCACCTCGGGAGATACCGGAGACCTGCCGGGCGGGAGGAGGACCGACCGGGCAACTGGGTCAGATGACGAAAAACAACGACAAAAGGTGGATACACTGGATACAGAGGTAAGCGTTCATAAGACTAAGTTGAGATGGATACAGCAATGAGTGAATCAATGAATCAATCAATGAATGAATCCATGAATGAACGAATCAATGAGCGGAAGTATGAATGAATCAACCAGCACAGCAATTAATCAATGAACGTCTTCATACACTAACCGACTGGCTGATCCAATGAACGAAAAAAAATCAAATTAAAAACGAATAGGCCCCCAATCCGCACATCAATCCAATGACGTCAAACTGACCTGGCGGGAGCCTCGTCGGCGTCGTCGATGGCGGCGGCCACGTCGGAGCCGACGCTGACGTCATCCACATCAGCTGGCTCGTCGTCTGACTCCTCCCAGCCGCCGCCGGCCCGGCCCGGGATGTGGCCTGAGGGCAGGGCAGGGCAGGTCAGGTCTCGCTTATTCATTGGTGACGTAGGATTTGGCCGTGGGGTAGGTCAGGTCAGTAACTGACCTGACCTAAAACCGACAGCTGTTCTCGGTTTTACAGTGGTGATTTGGGACTGATAATTCTGGGAACGGGGATAAGGACTGAAAATCCTCGCACGCATCAGTAACTCGATATTTGACCCTGCTCTCAATGTCGCGCCGGGTTGGGTCACTATGTTAGTTCCGACACATAAAGGAGGTCTAGAGTCATGTGATTGATCTTGAGTGTGACAGAGTGTGGTAGAGTGTAGGTTGGTTAAATCAAAATATTACAGTGGCTTAGACTGTGCGATTGAGACATAATGCGATAAGATATACTAAATGATACAATACAGCTAGCCTGACGCCTTCCTCTCCTCAGCCTTACCTCTGGCTGGCGGCTGTCTGGCCTGCCGGGGTGGGGCCGCGCCCGCTCTGCGCAGCGGCACGGGCAGCTCCGGGCCGTCCACAGTCGTCGACAGGCGCGGTGGCGGCTCGTACTGTCCGGCTGAGGTGGCGAACACGTCCGGAGCGGGCGGACCCGGGGACGGAGGGGAGAGCGCCTCCTCCATCAGACCCCGCAGTCGGGACGGCAGGCTGGCGCCGCCTGACAGGGAGGGAGCGGGGGATGAGGGGTGGGAGCACGAGAGAGGGGCGCTAGGAGAACAGAGCTCAAAATTGTTTACCCTCACCCTGATCGTTCAAAATCAGGAGCAAGTGCAGAAAACATACGTTGTGCCTAGACCACCGTAAATGGTGCCACATCGCTATTTATAACAAGAAATCACCGATGCCCTGCAGTGTACACGTCACGATCTGCACAAAATCCTTTTCCCCAAACATATCCCACCCATTCCCATCAAAACTAACCATTACCGATAGAACTAAGTCCTTTCTACCCCTCTGGTCATGACCTACCCCTACCCATTCCCTTACCCGTCCGTTTGGCGGTGCTCACACCGAACCCTTGGTACTGTCCACCGCCACCAGGTGACAGCACCGGTCCGAGACCAACCATCGGCGACCGTGGCGCCCTCTCCGTGACGTCATCGGAGGCAGAAAACAGCAGCGACAGCAGCTCCTGCGCGGGAGCGAAGGATATGTTAGAAGCTACGGCCTACGTGATAGGGATTGATGCTATGAGCTAAATTACCGCGGTATTGTGAGAAGCAAATAAGCTATAAGCTATTGCTGATTGTGACCTACAAGGACCTACATACAGACAAATGTCGATCATAAGACAAAAAACATGTCAAACTGAAATTAAATGTCATCATCAATGGACATGCCGTTTTGCCTCTGTATACCAAGAGGTCACACAGTTTCTCGTACGATGAGTACGCATGTTTATTGATGGACATTATTTGGTCGATGTCTACACCAATGAATATGACACCCACCCACCTAAGTTAGCTCCCCCGCCAGACCCCATCTCTGTCCACCGCCCTCACCTGAGCGGTGGAGCGGACCCAGAGGTGGGGCGTCATCCCCAGCACGGGATCCGGCGGCCCGGAGGCGGCGCTGGCCGCCGTGACGTCACCGTCACGTGACCGCAACAGCTGGCGGAACTCTGCGTGACCGTGACGGGCGCAGTAGAGCATCACGCGTAACGTCTGTGACGAGAGGAGAACAGAAGGTATCACATCACTCAAAGCACGTCACATATTCAAGAGGCATCACGCCAATGATGTGTTGTTTTGCGCTGGACTGTGAGGACCGGTGACTGGGCAACTAGGCCAGTGTCTGTGTGCCTGATGACAGTGAGACGCCGTATACTCGCGTCTCACTGACACCGGTCCGCGGTATACAGTGAAAAACACCCTACTCGACCGAATGAAAATACAGCTGACCTCAGGTGAACGTCACAACGTGTGTGATGACTGACAAACAACATGAGTCATAATACATTACTGGAATGAACTTCTAGTTCTAATGCCCAGTTTCATCATTTCTTTGGAAGAAGAAGGAGAATAAATGATCTTGAAATGCTAAAAGAACAACAATGTAAACTTTCAGCTGGGAAGAGCATTCATTTGAGAGCAAAGTGAGCAACTAGCAAGTGAAGTGAAGAGCAAGTGAGAGCATTCATTTATTAGTAATACAGGCAATACCAATACAGGTACACTGCAATGCCCACCTTGAGTTTGACAGTTGGAGATGAGGCAGTCTGCAGCCTGGTCACAAGAAACTCGACCAGCTTGGCAGACTGTGCGGGTGCAGTCAGCGTCAGCTCTGCGGACCATGGGGAGAGGTCACTACTCATTTGCTGTGTGCTGTCACTGAGTGGAAACAATGCAATGCAGTGATAGGGAATCAATGACCATTAAACTAGGTACCACATTCTCATGATCAATTGGAGTATGTATAAGCCAAGGTATACAATATGATTGAAGATGCTTCTAACTACCTAGGTATAGATAAGATGATCACAATGCCTGTTTGTTACAAATAAGCCAATACATATGCCATAATTAATTAAGGTCATTGTGATGAGTTAACTAATACCCAGCTTGACCAGTTGATGACCATAGTCAGTCACATCCTGATCCTGGCTATATCTAAGATATGTTTATGTTTCACAGTTCACACCTGCAATATTATGGAGCAGATATCCAGGAGTTGGACTTGCATCATCTGAAGTTGCCCTCATCAGGTCTGGATACTGTAACAACAAAGATAAAGATAAAGCTAAATATCAACATCAATCACAGTGATCACAATCTTTATTTCATATCAAAAGCTAAGGATTATTCTTTCAATGCAAATGAATTATCAAACCACACAACCTGTAAGATCCTGTAGTTTTGTAGGAAAACTATTGCATAAATCAATTTCATCATCAAAGTCAGCGAAGTCAGAAAAAATACTTAAGTCTGTTTAATTGATGACGGTGGATCACTTCAACCGCACAAATGAATACGGCATGTGATTAACAAAACATTGAACAGAAGGTAAAAAGGAAATCAAGAGTAAGCAAACATTTTTAGCTGTAACTTTTAAAGGTAATGATGTTTCATGTGCACTTTTCACTAAAGAGCTTAAATCAATCAGCCATTGTTAATACAACAGACTATAACAGCATTTACCAAGCATTATTCTTTGTTCCACAAATTATCTTTAAAAAATATAAGAACATGTGTACGGAAAGCATTGGTAGTGCATTCAGTACAGCACTCAGGCCGCAAGCTTCATATGGAACAAACGGATATAGACACTTTGACTTAAATAAAATAGGGATAACTGATAAGTAGGAACCATTACACATCAACGTAACATTCAGACAAATTACAAGAAACTCCAAATTTATAATATAGACTATGCTGCATAATCAATCATATTTATGCTTCAGTCTTAGTACAGACGATACACGTATTCACATAAAATCTAAATTTTCACACATATAAGCGGCCATTTACGCGAAAGTGAATAAAAATAAGCAATTAATTCTACAAAATTCCTAATAAAGTACACTCACAAAAGAAAGGTAACTGAAAAGAACTTGAAGATCAGAAGACATATTAAAAAAATGGAAAATACGTCTAATCCCGAAGACAAGATTCTTGAAACAAACAGTATCAGCATAAGCAAAAATTTGTGTTCATTTTACCTTACGTTTGCTGTTGTCACTGAAGAGATATGATACTTTTTGAGTTAAAAAATGATTTTAACCAAATTATTGATGGAATACTTTATATGAAAGTCACTTATTATTTTTGAT
The DNA here is from genome assembly GCF_019059575.1 of Amphibalanus amphitrite. Classification (NCBI taxonomy): domain Eukaryota; kingdom Metazoa; phylum Arthropoda; class Thecostraca; order Balanomorpha; family Balanidae; genus Amphibalanus; species Amphibalanus amphitrite. Next base: position 56,367 of record NW_024882582.1, read on the forward strand.
TCAATTACAAAACAGATAACATCAAAAAGCTGTTCAAATTTGGTATCATTGATTGGCTTATTTTCAGGATCTCCATGTTCATGCTCCCAGCGAACACATAAAATAGCTTTTGATTGTCACGTCCGCGTATTTCATGTATTTGATCAAGAGTTTCAACAAATACATCATGCCTATTTTTTGAACAAAAAAAAAACGGAATTTTCTCTTCAGTTTTTCAGTTCTTTTTTCTTCATGTGAAAATGTAAAAAATTATTTTTAGAAAGTAAGTTACATTTAAGCTTTTTACAAAAAAAAAACATTTCCTGCATCAAAAATGGAAGATCTTAGATATTAATTCTGGATAAAAATGCAGGTTTTATGGCTGTCAAACACAGGACTTTGAAAAAATCTTAGGGTTCATGATTTATTTGTTGACAACTTAAGGCCAACAGTGTTTTTAAGCCGAAAAAAATTGTCAGCCGCGGAATCATTCATCAAATGACGAACTGAAACCAATGTACTACCGATTTTTTGTACATTACCATGCAGCAATTCTGCAGGTCTAGTTCATTAGCTGACGGATCTGACGATTTGGTTCACTTTCGCTTGCGTTGCTTCTCTGTCTTCTCTGTGATGGGTGTGGGTGATTGAATCAGAGCATTTTTGATAGATGAATCAGCCCGAATTTCCTCTGGGAGTTGTACTTCACTGGCGTAAGTTGTGGATCGTTTATTTCATCTTGTTACCTAGGCGCCTATTAGGTAGGTATCATCGGAATTCGGAGTTGAACCGTGAACGCAGAGAATGGCTTTGAAAATTTGATGTTAGCATGGTTGAGTTTTATTTTCTCACCTTTGCTCTGTCTTTATAGGATCTGTGTCTGCCTGCGCAAAATATATCAAGGGTAGGTAATAGGTATCGTAACAATGGTGACATTTTTAAACTAGGCTTGAACTAGCCGAACTATAGCCCATCAGTGGCAGCTACTGCTCACTGCAGTGGATCAATGAATTAAATAAGCTCGGCCAACCTAGGTGCCTATTAAATTTGATATCATGTTTAGATAAATCATATCAACAGCCAATTTTTGCAATACTGCCTACACTTAAACTTTCTCAATGAAAATACCATAGAGTTGAATAGGTAATTTGCTAAACTAAATTCATTTAAAAACACTAATAAGAAAGGGCTTAGAATTTAGAAGTTTGTGTTTGTGCCTGACATCATGTGTGACCCTTGGACATGAAACTGCATTTTAACAGCTTCTTTTTCTCTTCACAGCTGACTGAAAGATAGCTACTTAATTGCCTTATCATGGACCCTACAAGGAAGCCTTCTGGGCTAAAGCCTCCAAGCAGACTGGTGAAACCCACTGCTGGGCTTCCAAAGCAGAATGGTGACTCTCATCACCCCAGCTGTGCCCAGGCTCAGGTCCCCGAAACTCCCAGGAAGGGGTCGGACGCCTCCATCCTGACCACTGACACAGCCAGTTACCGAGTGGGCGACAGGGTGTGGGTGAGTGGAATGAAGCCCGGGAGGATCATGTACATTGGAGAGACTCAGTTTGCACCCGGTGAGTGGGCAGGAATCGTGCTGGATGCAGCGGATGGGAAGAATAATGGTTCAGTGGCTGGTGTGCGCTACTTCACATGTGAACCGAACAGAGGCATCTTCTCAAGGCTGACAAAGCTTAGCAGGACTCCTCTGGCGGGCGCTGAAAGTGAGCTTCCCAAAGAGGGACCGTCCGTGCCTGGATCGAGACGGTCCTCCATCGCAATGGGAGTTCGCTCTGGCGGCACATCGGTAAAAAGCCCGACAGAATCGTTCGTCGCGTCGCCCAGCGAGGACCTCGAGATCGGCGACAAAGTGATCGTGTCCAGTAGCTCCGGATCAAAGACCGGCTTTCTGCGATACATGGGGAAGACTGACTTCGCTGATGGCCATTGGGCAGGAGTCGAGCTGGAAACACCTTCGGGAAAGAACGACGGCAGTGTGGCCGGCAAGCGCTACTTCTCGTGCCGTCCCAACTACGGTCTGTTCGCGCCTGCGCACAAGGTTGCGAAGCCGACCCGGCGCACGTCACAGAAGATGGGCGTCCAGTCGTTACGTCGTTCCACCTCTCGCGAGTCTCTCTCATCTGTCACAAGTCACGCATCGCGCGTGTCGACAGCTCGTGCAGCTGCGGCCACTCCACGCATGCGTGCTGCTAACGCAGCGGCGGCCTCTCCTAACCACGCACTGCAGAAGGTGCTGAAGGAAAAGGAGGAACACATCGAGCAGCTTCTGCGCGAGCGCGACATGGAACGCTCCGAAGTGGTCCGTGCAGCCAGTCTGGTCGATGACAGCGAAGTGCGGCTGTTGGAGGTGCGTAAAGAACACCAGCAGCAGCAGGCCGAGGCGGCAGCCGTGCTGGAACGTCTGGAGGCGCGTGTGGCCGAGCTCGAGGCCGAGCGAAGTCAACTACAGCACGAAGCAGAGGATGAACGTCACCGCGCCGAAGAACTTCAGTTCTCTGTCGAAGAAGCGAGTATCACTCGTACCGAGCTGGAGACACGCTTGGCTTCAGCAGAGGCAGAGGTGACCCAGAAAACTGAAGAGCTGCAGGCGGCGCAGAGCAGGGCAGACATGGCCAGCCTTCAAGCATCAGCTGGTGGAGATGCGACCCGCCTGGCTGCCGAGCACCTTAGTCAGCTGGAAAAACTCAGGGCAGAGATGAGCGCTGGGAAGGAGGAGGCTGAGAAACTGCGTGCCACGCTGGCTGAAAAGGACCGCTCTTTGGAGGAGCGCGCAGCGGAGCTGGCGTTACGGGAGAGAGCCGAACAAGTGGCTCGCGAGGAGGTGGCTCTTCTGAGGAACGAACTTGATGAGCAGCGAAGGCGGTTTGAGGATCAACGCGCTGCTGGAGACTCCAAGGATGAGGAGGCGCGACGACAGGCTTCCGACGCCGCTGCGCTCAGGGACTCTCTTGCCGCTGTTGAAAAGGAAAAGTCCGCTGCGGCGGTGGAGTTAGAGGCAGCGCGCACGGCCGCCAAAGTGCGTGAATCGGAACTGCGCGCTCTCGTCAAAGAGAAAGATGAGGTGCGACTGGAGGCTGCTCGTGCTGCGGCGGACATCAACGAGAACATGCAGCGGATCATGCAGATGAAGACAGCCGCTGACGCGTATCGCGCTGAGACGGACTCGGTGATCGCCTCGCTGGAGAAGAAGCTGACAGAGGCGGCGGAGCAGCAGAAGGCCCTCCGCGACCGATTGGAGGAGCGTGAGCGCCGCCTGGCAGAACTGCAGTCCGGCGCTGATGATTCCTCTCGCCAGTACCAGGCAGAAGCGGAGGAACTGCGGAAGAAGGTCGCCGAAGAACAAAAGAAGGTCGAAGAGGAACGACGAAATGTCGAGGAGGAACGTCGAAAGACAGAGGACGAGCAGCGACGAGCGGAGGACGCTCAGTTTGCTGCTGAAGAACAGACCCTGCTGCGAGCCGAGCTGGAAACACGCTCGGCGGAGCAGGCTGCGGAGCTCGACAAGCTCCGTGCTGAACTCGAGGCAGCGCGCCGAGGCGCTGAGGAACTCCGTGCAGCAGGCTCTAGCGAAACCGCTGCCGTGGTAGAACGTCACGCTGCCGAGATAGCCGAGCTGAACGCCAAGCTGAAAGAGCTGCAGCAGTTAAACACAGACCAGGAGGAACTGATCCACGACTCCGCCGGTCAGCTGGAGACGACGGAGAAGCGAGTAGCGCAGCTCGAAGGGGAGATCGCCGCGCGTGACCGTGACGGAGAGGAGATAAAGCAGCGTGTTACCGCTCTGAAGGACTTTGCTGATGGGAAGGCACGAGAAGTCACGGCACTTGCGGAAGAGAACAAGCAGCTGCTGAAGAGGGTGGAAGCGAGCGCGGCGGGGGCCTCAAAGGTCACTGAGGAGCTAGAGAAGCAGCTGAAGGAAGCTAAAGCGAAAGCGGCGGAATCTGACGAGATGTGCGAGTCGTTAAGGAAGGCGGAAAGAGATGTAGCGGAGAAATTGGCATCATCTGAAGAGAAGTGTGGCTCACTTGAGCAGCAAGTCAATGACTTGACCGAGAAACTGACAGGCGTAGAGACTGAGTGTGCCGCGCTGAAGAAAGAAATGAAGCAGGTGTCTGCAAAAGCTCAGGCTTCTGAAGAAGAGTGCGAATCCCTTCGTCAAAAGAGCAGGGATTTGGAAGAAAGGCTCGCTTCTTCGGAAAAGAAGTGTGGTGCACTTGAAGTATCTAACAACGAGCTTACCCAAAAGGTTGCCTCGGCTGAAGAAACAGTTGATTCGCTCAGGAAATCCAATGACGAAGCCTCAAGTAGACTTTCGTCTTCAGAAAAAGACAATGAAGCCCTTCAAAAGACCATTGAGGACTTGAACGCGAAGCTGGCATCTGTCCAGAAGAGCTGTGATTCGTTTAAAGATCTGAACGCCGAATTAGCTGACAAGCTCAACAAGGCGAATGATACCTGCAACGAGCTGAGCCAAATTAAAGAACAACTCACTGAGAAAGTAGCGGCTGCTGACGATTCAGTTGCCACTCTGCGTAAGGAAAACGACAAGTTGTCTGCCGAGCTGAGTGCTGCAGAAAAGAAATGTGCAATGCTTGAGAGCACCAACAGCGATCTAACTGCCAAACTCAGCGCAGGTGATGACACGCATGGCTATCTTCAGAAGGAGAATGTCGCCCTTACAGAGAAGTTGAGCTCGGCAGAAGCCAGTGTCGGCTCGCTACAGAAGGAAGTACAGACACTGAATGAACGACTTTCCGGAATGGAGGAGGCGAGTGTCGCTGCTCAGAAGTCAAACGAAGAGCTGTCGAAGAAACTGCGCGACTCGGAAGGCAACTGTGATTCTCTGAACAACGAAAAGAAGACGCTGACTGAGCGTCTTGTTGATGCTGAAAAACGATGTGAAACACTCCAAGAAAGCAACAAAGAATTGACCTCTAAGCTCCTAACCGGAGACAAAACTAACGAAAGTCTTCAAAGTGTACACAATGAGCTTGAAAAGAAGTTGGATGAACAAGCAAAGGCCTTGGAAGTAAAGACGTCCGAACTAGCATCACTGTCATCACAGGTGTCTGCCCTCCAAGCAGAATCCAAACAATCCTCAACCGCTCTGGCCGCCGCCGAGTCTGAGCTGTCTGGCTTGAAGTCTGAGAACGCGCGTCTTCTTCAGCAGGTTTCATCAGGCGAGGACTCTCAGAAGCTCGCGGAAAGTTTCCGTACGGAAATCGCCGAGTTGAGAGCTGAAATCGTGCAAAAGTCAGCTTCTCTGTCGTCTGCAGAGAGCGCGAAGCAACAGGCGGATGGTCAAGTTAGCGAACTGACTGCTCAGCTGAAAGAGTCGCGGGCTGAAGCAGCTCGTGTGGAAACTGAGCTGAAGAAGCTCCAGCAAAGCTCAGCCGACAGCTCCGCGGCGGCCAGTGCTCAGGAGACGGAGCTTGCAGAGCTGAGAGAGCGTTTGTCTCAAGTGGAAAGATCCACGGCTTCATCGTCACAACAGCAGGAGCGAGCGCTGGCAGAACGCGACTCCGAGCTTGTGGCCGCTCGCGGGGAGGCCGAGACCTCCCGAGCCGCTTTGGCTGAGCGGGACAGCCAGCTGCAGCTGCTTCGGGACGACAACCGGCAGCTGCAGGACCGCTGCCTCCAGCTGACGCGCGAAGCTGCTGCTGCCGAGGAGGCCCTCCGCAGCCGCCCCGCGGAGGTGCCTCCTCCGCCCGCGGCGGCATCGACTCTCACCAATGGCGCAGCCGACCCCACCGCGCATGTCGACTTCCTCAACAGTGTCATCGCCGAGCTCCAGAACAAGAACGACGAGCTGAAGCGGCAGGTTCGCGTGCTTGTCGTTGGCGACGAGGACGACGACGAAGCGGGTGCGTCGTCGCCGACGACTCCAGCACGTCCTGCGCAGCCGCCGCCGCGTCTCTGGTGTGATATATGTGAGGAGTTCGATCGCCATGACACCGAGGACTGTCCTACCCAGTGCAGCGAGCCGCCGGAACCGAACCCGAGCCGGCACGGTGGACAGAGGGGAGTTCGCCGCCAGTTCTGCATCTCCTGTGAGATGTTTGGACACTCCGCCGCCGAGTGCGACTCAGGTGAGACGTTCTAGTGGCGCGGTGAGACATTTTAGTGATGTTTCAAAGAAATGAGTGGTTTCATAACCGTGAGTGAATCGGTCTAGTGCAATGCTCTGCTCTGCGCGGCACGTGAGGGTAACACGCAGCGCGCTTGATACCAAAGTGAGACGTTCCTGCAGCCTTTTTCGGACGCTGACACGATCTGAGCCTCACTTCTGAAGGCCGTGCGGTGTGCTCGGGCGCCCCGCTGAGTCATCCATCCCGAGAGGGCGTTGGAGCCGACCAGTCCAGCCGGCGATAGCCGAGACGGGCGCCGTCTTGGTGGAGAGCGGGTGGACCGTGCACAGTGATAAGCGTGGGTGGTGCTCCAGTGACGCGGCGGGTCGTTTGATCACTGCTCCAGTGACGTCATTAACCAGTACGAGACCGGACCGGGGACGAATCGGCGGCGAGGTGCGGGAGAAGCGGTGTGTTAACAACTCAGATAGCGCGGCCGGGCAGTGAGGAGAAAGCGGCGCGATGGAATCCGATCAACGCCCGGCGGAACGGAGCGGAATGGGGCTGGGTGTGATGGAATGTGAATTACTCAGAGCCAGGGACACGACTCTGGTGGCAGTGGTGACGCAATCAGTGACTCTGACTCGGGAATAGGAAATGAGTCGATGACTCGCCAGATTAGAATAACGGAATAGCGATGAGAGAAGGCTGCTACGCATGACAGGACGCCCAGGAATGGATATGATGTGACGCTGAATATTTCAGGTTGAATGCCGTGACAGTATACGCTAGCTATAATGTGACCTAACTGGCATTTCGATAGCATAAACTTACCGTGACGATTTTGTCGGCTTGCTTAGATATACACCGCTCAATATGATGTAAGCTACGCAACTGACGAGTGTTAGTGGGCATAACATTGTTTAACGTAGGATTAGCTTTGTGATGTGTTCCGGATTGAGCATTGTCTGTCGCCGATGTCACTCTGCCTTACATGTGCGGGTATGTTAGATCTGCGTCTCAAAGTCTATAGGAAGCCATATACGCACCGTTTCGGTCATATCAAATCGTTAATAGTTTTGAGGTGTGTCACTTAGAATAGTCGTATAGGTAGGTCACCAATGCGCGTAGGTCACCAAGTCACAAGGCCACCTATGCTGCCATTTGCAGGGTTGTTAACATGTTGATTGTTACGTCTTGGCACGCAAAACGAACACGTTTATATCGGTCTGTGATTGTAGACTTCCATGATGTACATAATTGGTCACCGTAATTTGACTGGATCCTAGAACCCAGAGAAAACCACAGAGGAATGACATGACGGGGAGCGGACGTGTGTGAGGAATTCTGTGTAGTTTGATGGATGTTGTAGGGCTGATTGCGGTTTATGTCGTTTGCTGTTGTGGGATATGGCGTGGCTGAATGGAGAGAGTTACGTGTTTGTGTTTCCGTTCTGGTGGAGCTCGCTAAACTTTGATTCTGTCAGCGAAAATGCGGTGTCATAGCTAGTCTTTACCGTCTACCCTCGACTGTCTGAATCTCGCTTGTCCGTGCCGGTGCCGTCAGTGAAGGGTCAGCGTCGTGCCTTCGACGTCACTCCTTGGGCTTCGCGCAGCACCCTCACTGACGTCACTAGATCGTCGTTCTCAAAGCTGCACTTCTCAATGTCGCTCGGCTCTCAATGTACCGTCACTTCACTTGACGCTGTATATGCCTCTCAACTATGGGCGAGGCTCTGTATTTGGTTAGCTTGCCGTGTCTAACAGACCAGACATGTGTTAGTGTTATGGTTGGCGACTTGTTGTAAGCTGATCAGCAGTGTTATTCAGTTTCCTCGGGAGCGAAGTGTTTCCCGGTAACAAGCATTATCTCAGTTTGCGTGAAGTTATAAGCCCGGCTGTAACGTGACGTGATAGGCGAGCGAAGTTTATGAGCCCATGCATATCAGTTTATAGAAGCGGCCCGCGTCAAGTGGACGGAGCTGTGTAATGACTCGAGTGTTCATGGCTCGTGTGTTCGAGTCACGACCGCTGGCTCGAGTTATTGGGACGTTTGCTGCGTATCGGCTAACAAAGTTTTAATTTTTAACAAAGCCTGGGCTTAACTTGTGTCGTCTCGGGTGCGAGTTGATTGTTCACAGCAAAGAGTGTTGTTTTATCCGATAACTGAATGAATAAATTATACTCAACCAGAAGGAAACACGACCTTTTTGATCAAGTTAGATAGGGCGAGTTTGCTGACAGGTTTCTGTCGAGTTGCTGAGGACGGCTCTGAACGCTAGACTGATTTACATCGCCCTTGTGCTGGGCTGAATGAATCAAATGGTCTGTCGTCTATCATATTCCTGAAATTCCACAAGTATTTATCCCGAAACTAACTGTATAACACGGTAGGCACTCGCGTGACAGGGGCTAAAGCCTAAGCCCTGCATTACAGCCTGCGGCGACCCTAAACGTCCGAAGCGACCAATACATTTTTGTCGTAAGCTTTCCGTCAAAATATTCTGGGCTTCATTGTATCAATGATTTTAACGGTAGTAAAGTAACGCATGCATTTTCATTTCCCGATTTAAAACAATCGCGATTCGCGGCAGATATTGGCGATTTACCTTTGACAAATACTGAGATGCAAACTCGTCGGGCTGTGATTGTTATTAGTAGTGAAACAAAAGTTGCGGCTCTAGTAAAGGAAATATGACGCATCTTTCCAATTCTTGATTTCCTCTCAATTAACCTCAAGTTGTACAGAATTGATGAAATGATAAAATTTCATAATAGACCAAATGAAATCGCTACACGAATATGTGTTTTTGAAACAAATAAAATTAAAAAGAATTTCAGCAAAACCCAGCTGCCGGTCCTGAAACACAAACGAACTCGCGTGCCGTAGTGCGGCGGAATTGCCGCCTGTTTAACCGACAAAACTGGTCCGTGTTATAATTGATATTTTTAGGCGAGAAATGACATTTTAGAGGTTTATTAGTTTAGGTCGGCTTACCTACCCGCATATAAATGCTTTTATAGTATAGACGGTGTTATTTTTTGCCTAAATATTGTTAAAAGCCCACAGTTTGTATGCGCCGGTTTCGTATGAGATTGGCTGCACGAGCATGCTGGCTGTCTTTGTTTATTTTGCTTGTAGTTTTATAGCGATGAATGTTTCAGAAAGTAATACTACTTCAAATCCTCATTTTTGTTGAAGATAATAAGAAGACAGGTACTGAAATATATTCATTAGTTTGTTTGCTCAGAATTATGGTATTGTTTTGCTGTTGTATTTCAGTCCTTGTTATTATCCTGTGGCTTGGCTCATTATTTTCTTTTTGTTTCGACTTATCAACTTATTATTTAAAGCTGCCAAAGAGAAATTATAATATTTTGGAATGCTGCTGCTAATATTATTACCCATGTGCGTGGATATTGAAGCCTAGGTAGGCAATCTAGCATTGACAAAAACATTTGTGGTCTTGCTGTGTGAGCATTTGCGTTACAACTTATTGGGCTAAGTTTATGCATGCATATTAATTAAAAACAGTTACCTGATTATCAAGCAGTTAACAATTATTTTGTGTTATTTTGTTAATTTTTGGCAGTTTGTATCATTGCGCTTTAGTTGTGATAATAACCACACCAAAATTTGCTTTGAAATAATGTACACCTCAGTTTTCATCCAACTTCAAATAGGTTCAAAATTGCATCAAACCTAAAGAAGAAAGACTTGGCACCTTCTGGTTTTTCTTGGGTTTGTTTTACAACATAAACAAGTCAAGTGTTTGGGAGAAGTCAAGCTAGCAATCATGACCTTTCTTTCTTATTTGTAGGAACCTGCTGTAATTCCAACTTATTATTATTGTTGCCAGAGGGCTGTTCGGGTCCCTGCAGCATAGATCTGTGCTGCGTGCGTCATACTTGGGTGACGTCAACCGCCTGGCTCCGCCCACTCTCCGCCGGCACGCCGCGGCCGAGCGTCGCTGCAGCCTATTTCAAACGCGGCGAACCGTTGCGCGGGTGGACTGGTGATTTTCGCTCGAATAACAGTTAAATTGCGTTCAAATGTGGTTAATAGCAATGTGCCACCGAAAAGAGTGATAATGATACCCAAAAACCAGCATACAAACCGCTTGCAATAAGAAATATTGGATGGCAAACTTTAATCCGCGCCACTTTCGCCTCCTGCAGCACCGAATTTCGTGCTGCAGGAAAACGAAGCATGCTTCAGTAGGTGACGTCACACAGGCGGTGACGCAGTGGTGTGGGCGGGACTAACGGGCGACGCAGTCCTCACTGCGCATGCGTGCTGCAGCATATTTCATTTTGGCTGCGCAGCCGAACAGCCCTCAGTGTTAAGCTTTCAGTTTCTTTCAGTTTATGCTTAAATCTTATCAGTGTCTCCTCAATAATATTCTTAGCATATTTGCTGTTGCATTCATTCAGTCAGTACCAAACATAAAACTTTGTAATGTGCCAGAGGGTGTTATTTAGTGTCCCGCCCAAATTACATGAAAATTATTGGGCAAAATTGACACCCATGTGAGTGGTAGTTCTTGTTACAGGAGTAAGGTAGTAATAGTGTAAGGTAGTGATAGTGGTAAACAGTAAGTTTTGAATGATGACACTCATAATCAGACAAACAGTTTTAAGTTGTTATGATGGACGCCAATGACCACTGTAATCTGGGCACCCAAGAACCCAAATTCATCATCATAAGTTGTTATGAACTGATATAATAATTTCTAATGGTGTTAAATGCTACAATGCTACATTGCGCATTGGACAGGCACTGCCACTGACTGTTCCTTTGAAATATCTCAATATCAAGCCATTTTATTTCAACTGGGTTAAACATAAATTGATGTATATAGATTTGTTGTCTGGTATTTAGTAATCAGGTCAGCTAAAAGCCTTAAAAATTTGAGCTTTTCACAGCTGGTGAATGAATTGGTTTTGCTCTTCATGCCACCCTTGATATTCAATTACCCACAACAGACTCCAAATCAATGCAAGCTATTGGTGAAGTCCATTGAAACAATTCCATGTTGCATCACTTTCACTATGGTCAGCCTGCAGTGCTTTTAGAATGACATAGCACTGCAGGTGGTCTACTCACATTCATATGTAAATTCTCAATGCACCTTTCTGGACAACTTTGGCAAATATGTTTCATTAGAATAAGCAGCTCCAAGCCTTACCTGGCAACATTCACTGCAGTTATCCAATGTGTTTCAATGCTTACATTCTCTTCCTTTCCCCATTACAGCCCCCGTCACCGGGGCAGCGGCACCAGCAGCTAAGCCGGCATGGAGTACAACATGTCGTGGTTCGCGCCGGCCGGCGCGGCCCCCTACCTACTAGCCACCGATCTCAACGACGTGATGCTCAACAATGTCCTGGAGGCTCCGATGCTGAGCGACACCCCCCGCTCGGTGTCTCTGATGGCCGGAGGAGGGGGCGGCGGCGGCGGGGCCGGCGCAGGAGGCGGTGGAGGAGACCAGACGGCCGGACACGATATGGCCGCCACCGTGCCGCAGGAGTTTGTCGAGTGGGGCTACTCGGTGAGTCGGGGGAGGGGTAGAAACGTGAGAGGGGTGGTGTGTCATGAGATGTGGGTTTTGACGGGGTTGGGGGCTGAGTAACATGGGTGAAAGATCAGGGTTCAATGTTATGCAGTTGCATAGTAAATTATTTGGAGAAAAAAAACTAAATGAAAATCATCAAAGATACTGCTGAGTAAAGGGGCCAATAGCCTGTGATATGAAAAGTCAGTTTGTGAATAGCTGAGATGAATCGGTTGGATCGACTTGCATGGACGGGGACCTCTAATCGTGGCCATAACCTTTGACTACCTATTACCTGACCAGCACCTTGTCCTGACCTTCACCATTTTACCCAGAACCTGACCTCGACCCCTGACCCCCATCCTCAGACCTTTAACGACTTACCCCGACCCCGGACCCTAGTGACCTCTGGCGCCCCCGCTGACAGGAGTACAGCGGGTACGACGTGGAGCTGAAGCCAGACGACATGGAACTGGATACCGAGGAGGACATTATGGGCGGCGGCGGAGACGGCAAACGGAAAACGTCGCACAACGCCAAAAAGCCCAAGGTACGAAAACGGAGAGTGAACAGTCATTCTCCAAGAACAGATTACGAATCGATTCTGATGTGTTAACTTTTGAAAGTAGTCTGTTGGTATTCCTCCAGCGTGAGAAGCTAGTTTGTTGATCTTAGTACCTACTTGGAGATTGAGATGTAAAGTGCTAGGAAAACATGCTTATGAAGTGATGTTTTGTCAGTTGGTTCTCTCTGTTAATTGAAGGCTGGTAAACCAAAATTAAGATATCGAACTCATTGTGCACATAGAACGCGAGTCAGTTTAGTTCCACATTGCAGCATCAAAACGACGTGTGCTTGTTTTAGTTCTGAATGCAAGACTATGCCGAATGTTCGCCCCTTGCACGAGATAACGCCCCAGCAACCTCTCTGAATGCGCTCGTATGGAGATGATCTGCCCTAATACCTTGGTCACGGCCCGTGCGGACTAGGACTATATCGTGCGCAGAACTGGTTCATGTTGGACGCTATATCCGGGATCGTGACCTAACGGGAGCCTTGTGGAATGCGCTCCAGTTTCGGGATTAGAAACAATGTGCTAAATTCTCTCCAAGGTTAGACGGCCATGAATATCGTGCATAATCATATGTGCCTTAATCTGATCGCTCTTTTTTCTCTTGGCGGATATTGTCATTTATTTATCGTGCGACAATCGGGTAATATCGATCCATTATTTGTTTCACAATTTTATTCCACTTACTTGAAAGGTACTTGAAAGATGCGATTGCTGGCTTAACTTATTATCGCACGATGATCACTGGTTATTTACGCAAGCTCATGAATGCTTAAGCCCTTTCCGGACCTAACAATTTACCCTCTTACAGGTGCACCTGGACCCCAAGCTGAAACTGAAGGGACCCATCACCTACGAGAAAGACGTCGACCCCTCTCTCATCCCTATCAACCGAGATGGCATGGCCCGCTGCGAGAAATGCGGTGCCATCGGCGTCCGTCACGCCTTCTACACCCGTGAGCGGCGCTACTGCAGTCTGCGCTGTGCCCGCTCCGTGGAGGGCCTGGCCGCGGTCTCCGACAGCGACCCTGCCACGCCCGAGGCGGCGCCGCCCGAGTCTCCGGCCTCCGCTGACTCGACCTGCTCCCTGGACGGCGACTCTGCGGCGTCGGCCGGCGCCGTGGTGCCCCGCCAGGCGCCGCACTCGTTCAGCTGGGACGCGCTGATGCGTGTGGCCGATTTCAGCGCGGCGCCGGTGCCCTGCTTCCCCCACGCGCCGCTGGCCGGAATCTGGGACGACGTCTGTGTCGGTCTCAAGGTGGAGATCGCCGGAGACGCGTCCTCGCCAAACGTCGAGTCGGCCTGCTGGGTGGGGACCGTCCTCCGTGTGGAGGGTTACCGCGGCCTGGTGCGCTACGAGGGGGTCGCCCCGGAGGAGAGCTCGGGTCGGTGGATGGACCTGTGCTCGGACCAAGTGCACCCGGTGGGCTGGTGTGCCACCCAGGGACGGCCGCTGATCCCGCCGGCAGTGGTGGAGAGCCGCCACTCGGACTGGACGCAGCTGCTGGTCAAACGGCTCACCGGCGCCCGCACCCTGCCGGCCAACTTCCACCACAAGGTGAGATAACGGCCAACTCCACCACAAGGTGAGATACCGACCAACTCCCACCACGTAGTGAGGAAAGGGGAGACGGACTGTCTGCCGCCCAACCTCCATCACGCGGTGAGACAGGAGGTGAGACTGCCGGTCAGCTCACATGGGATGGGATTGTCAGCTAACCTAAACCACATTGCGACACAACTGAGGGCACTATTCGTCAACTTTTATCAGTAGGTACAGGGAGAACTGAGATGTGGATCGGGTCTGCCTCCGTCTTACCTTGTAATTATTGCATTTAAATTCGCTCCTCTGTCTTAAAATCAACCAGTGACCACACAATATCACGCACGGCTCCCAAGGAAGCTTTATCATAGCCATAACTGCTACCCCTCCCCTCCCTCGCCCACTCCACTCTAACCCCCATTTTCCTCTCCCCCTCTCAGGTGCTTCGCAGCCTGTCGGGCGCTCTCCGCGAGGATCAGGTGGTGGAGGTGGTCGACAAGAACTGTATCAGCCAGGTGCGGGCGGCAGCCATCACCCAGGTCATCGGACGGCGACTGCACATCCGATACCTGGACGCGCCGGAGGATGACGGGGGGTTCTGGTGTCACGAGCATTCGCCACTGGTGAGAAAGGGGGAGGAGAGGGAGGGAGAGCGGAGGAGGGGCTTTTAGGGAGATTGCAGTCTCTAGTGCTAGTGCTACAGACACCTGCAGCGCTGGTACGCATGTTTCTGTCTGACATTCTGTTGAATATGTCCTGACCCTCAATCAGACTTAACCCTGCTATGCCAGCTCCTCCATACAATGTAAAAAAAGTTAGCATTTTCCATTGTCTGTCTAACCACATTTCGGCCCTAATTTCATTCCTTCCAATCAGAGCGGCCCCAGACGACTCTTTTCTAGCCTCATCTGACCCTATTTTATCCCGCCAGGTCCACCCAGTGGACTTGATTGTCTCGATTCACGGTGGGGCTGGGCTGTATCTGCTCCGTTTTACCTACTTTACGAGGTCCACCCAGTTGGCTGAGCCATCTCGGTGGGCTGAGCTGTCTCTAGTGTCTCTCTGACTCCTGGTTTACCCCTGTGTCTCCCCCATCAGGTCCACCCAGTGGACTGGGCCATTTCTCTGACCCCTGTTTGCACCTCTAAGCACTTGTTGGCTGTGCTGTCTCTTTGACCCCTGTGTGTCTTCCACTACGCCCACCCAGTAGGGTGGGTCATCTCTGTCGGCCACCGCCTCTGACCTCTGCCCCTTCTCCCCCCGCCAGGTCCACCCCGTGGGCTGGGCCATCTCTGTGGGCCACCGCCTGTCGGCACCTGCCGACTACCTGGAGCGGTGTCAGACGGGACAGTTTCAGCCGACCGATGTCACCGAAAACTGGCAGCCGCCGCTGCCGGCCGCTCAGGAGGGTTTCGCGGTGAGAACACACGGGGCGAGAGGAGGGGAGGGTACTGAATACTGATTACGGGAAGTTTGGGAAAGGAGTGCCGAACTCCTTAGATTGTGACTTTGTCGTTCAAAGGAATGAAACTCTCGCGACCCGCTCCTGTGCGGAAGTCTTGTCCCGTGTCTGGCATGTCGATATGAAGCTTTAGGCGCTAATCCTTCCTCGACCCTTCCCCTGTTTAAATTTGTGACGCTGTTGTGACTCTGTTCGCCCAGGTCGGTATGCGTCTGGAGGCGCTGGACCCCCTCAACGTCAGCTCGATCGGCGTGGCCACCGTCCAGCGGGTTCTCGGAGGCGGCTACCTCATGGTCCGACTGGAAACGATGCCGGTCGAACCCAACGAGCCGGGCCGGGACTGGTTCTGCTACCACGCCTCATCACCCTACATCTTCCCGGCGAGGTTCTGCGAGACGGTAGGCATCCCTCTGACTCCTCCTCATGGGTACGCGGACGGTGTGTTCTCGTGGGATACCTACCTGGCTGCGGAGGGCGCCACCGCCGCGCCGGCTCATCTCTTCCAGCGGCCGCCTCTGGCGCACGGCTTCCAGCCGGGTCAGCGACTGGAAGCAGTAGATCTGATGGATCCGCAGCTGGTATGTGTGGCTACAGTAGCGGCAGTGGTGGGCCGACTGCTGAGGCTGCACTTCACCGGCTGGCAGGAGCAGTTTGATCAGTGGGTGGACGCGGCCAGTCCCGATATATTCCCGGTCGGATGGTGCCGAATGGTTGGATACAAACTCGAGGCGCCCAGAGCTGGAGAGAAGGCTGCGGCGGGGAAGCGGGCCGGCCGCCGCCGCGTCGGACGGCGAGTGGTGAGCAGGAGGGCGCGGCCGGCCGGCAGACCACCGCGCCAGGTCCCGGGAGGAGACACCAGTGACGACTCTGTGGCGGCGGCGCCAGCGGCAACAGCGCCCGCAGTCCCTGATCTCCCCGCTGAGGCGGTGGAGGCCGCCAACACCGTCACAGAAGACACGGGCGGGGACGGCGCGGACGACAACATCCCACCACCGGAGACACCGCCTCCGAGTTCTGCTGAGAAGCTGATCCCTCGCCTGCTCGACTCGCCAGGCGGGGCGGCGCCAGCTCCCGGCGAGCTCAACCCGGAGGCGTGGTCTGTGGCCGACGTGGGTCAGTTCCTGCGAGTCAACGAGTGCACGGCTTACTGTGACAACTTTGAGCGTGCAGGAGTGGACGGGCCACGACTGCTGGAGCTTACCAAACATGAAGTACTCGAGCTCGCCTGCTGGAAGGTTGGACCCAGTCTGAAGATCGAGAACCTCGTGCAAAAGCTGCGCGCTCGCGTGGCGCCCGCCCAAGCGCGCTTCATGGCAAGCTTCAAGAAAGTATGATGCTCCGTCCTGGCTGGGGGCTGGCGTGCGGTTGGAACGCACGCGGCCGGCCCTCGGCAGAATATCGTGTTCTGTGTCGCACAGATGACAGACTGCCGCTGCCACTGTGACTGTATGGGTGTGTGTGAGGTGTGCCGAGGAGGGGCGGCGCCCGAGCCAGGGATCGCGGCCAGGTCCCTGAGTTGAGCTGTGAACGGACGAGCGCCCGTGGCGCCACAGAGGCAGGTATTTTTGCGCGCGCCGCACGTGCGCGTGTGTGTTGGGACGGACACCAGGTGTGATGCCACATCAGTGGGCGCGACAGTGTGTACCAGACGTGTGACGTCTGGGAGGGAGAGCGGACATCATGGTATGGGCGCTGGACTTTGCGACGAGACGGCGCCGGCGGCGGCGGCGGGCTCTCACAGTCAACACGGTGGTTCGGTGACACGCTAAGGCACGAGTGTTCGGAAAGCTACGCTATGAAGTGATACTTGCAGCTGTTTGAAAATGTCAGACCATGAATCGTTAGACATTTTCCCGTTAAAAACGTTACGATGCTGCTTGGGAACTATTGATTCTGTTGAATCGATTCCTACCGTCGCTTTCCCCGCCCGAACTCGACATAAACCTTCCGTTTTCAATCATCCAGCCCGCCGCCACCCCCGCGTTCGTCTCCTCTGCGCAAAGCCGCGGTCAGCATTTACTTTTAGCGCGCGACCTCAGTGGCGCGCATTTTAGTATCGTGTCCTGATTTTGTCTCGCTGTGGGTGCCGGCGGCTCCACCGCGGCCCCAGCCGTACGGTAGAGCGGCGCCGACCCGCGGGGGCGTTTGTGAACACTTTTGTATGTACGCTTTGTCTCATTTGGCCGGCACGGTGCCGGCGTCACGTTGTCGCCTCATTTCTCTTAGATAAAGCCATACTTTGTGCGTTGGCCGCACTGTACAAATATACTACTACAATGTGCCGGTAGATGAGAGCCGGAGACGAGTGAAATCGTGGCTCCTATAGTGAGTCGGATGGTATATTATTTCAGTCGATTTCATGGGACAAGCACCGTGTACTCTCACACCACGTCCGAATTGAAACTTGTGCTGCCTCAGGCTCCACATTTTAACGGCTGACCAAGAGATGTGATCCCGCGGACCTGGCATTTAACTGTTTAGGGGGCAGCGGCTGCTGCAAGGCTGCGCCTCGAGCCTCCAACACATCCCGCTACCCCGAAGAACTCTGAATGCCCTTGCCTTCACTATCCCCCTTCCCCTCCCTCTCCCTTTCCAAATAACAACTCGACTGTACTCAGGCAGTGTATTCAGACGCGACACTGACAAAATGAGCCCGCCACAGCCCGCGCACAGGCCACGACACTCGACAGTACAAGAACGACGCGTGATTGTACGATACGCAGTACCGCCGTCCTCCATACATTCATCATACTCACCATACTACGGACAAACAGTCTGAGCACAGTCGATTACCACAGCTCAGGGGGCATACAAACGCGCATGGCGCATTTATCGAGTCCACAGTGCGTTTTCACTTCCATGCACGCCCTATGATTCAAGCAAGGGTGTAGCTAGCACACATTCACACTACAAACGAAGCAAACGTCGGTACATTCGCTGAGAAACACGCAATCAATCCAAACACGCATGCACAAGACAAAATACAAGACGCCTCCATTCACGCAAACCGTATACACTCGCTCCTTCGCATTCACCAAGTTCCAACTCCAAGAGGAAATCGGTTGCGGGTAGCAAGCTCAGAGCCTTGGCGAATCCGTAACCCCATTTTCCGCTAAAGTGGCGTATAACATGGTCGCATGTTACAAAGAGAACACGGAACTCACGAATCGAGCTAGCGACATGCGCTCCGCTTGTGTTTTCAAGCACGGCGTCTATGCCTCAACAATGGTGTGTGAGACGCACCACTCGACGCTACGACGCTGCTGGCAAACAATACCACGTGCCATCCCTGGAATCACCACGTGGCAAGACGGCACGTGAATACACAAGACGGACCAATTGCAAGTGCCGGAACACTGCCTTCAGTCCATCACACGTGTCCTGTTCACACGTGATACACAGTCGCCAGGTACACCACCGCATTGTGTCAGTCCTATCACGTGTCATCACCACGTGGGCGCACGTGCCTGTCCTATCACGTGGCAGCCGGCGCCTGGGAGGTGGCAGACTGTCCTGAACTGAGGAACGAGTAGGCTCCGTGCGGACACCGGTTGGCGAAATGACCGCGCTCGCCACACTGAAACGGAAAGATCGGGAATGTCAGAACAGCTACATGTCAGAACAGCTACTCTGTCGGGTTTGGAAACTCGAGACATTGAAATACATGCGACGGATGTATGATTATCCAATAGACTCGGTGCGTTACCTAAACTTGCGCTGTTATCCGCCAGGGAGTAATAAGGCCACCATGCCTTGACGTTTCGTGCACAGCTATTGGTCTCATGATAAGGGCCCAGGCGACCTGTAGTTTTGATGCGGTGAATGCCCTTACCCTCGCCACAACTCGGGCCGAGTGCATCCCTCCTCCCACCCAGCCCCACCCGCACTCGAGTTGTGGCGAGGGTAAGGGTATTCGCCGCATCCGAACTATAGGTCGCCTGGGCCCTTGAGACCAATAGTACAGTATTGTCCATTCGCCCCCCCCCCCCTCCGCCCTTCCCGTGGTGACCCGCTGACTGACCTTGTAGCAGGTGATCCTCTCCGGGTCGTTGCGAGGAGCTCCACCTCCGATATACCGGGCCGCTGCCGCCTGTCCGGGGTCAGAGCAGGTCAGAGGTCAGGTCATACAAAGCAGAGTTAGAATATGAGGGAGAGAGAGAGAGAGAGAGAGAGAGAGAGAGAGAGAGAGAGAGAGAGAGAGAGAGAGAGAGAGAGAGAGAGAGAGAGGAGAGATAGAGATAGAGATAGAGATAGAGATAGAGATAGAGATAGAGATAGAGATAGAGATAGAGATAGAGATAGAGATAGAGATAGAGATAGAGATAGAGATAGAGATAGAGATAGAGATAGAGATAGAGATAGAGATAGAGATAGAGATAGAGATAGAGATAGAGATAGAGATAGAGATAGAGATAGAGATAGAGATAGAGAGAGAGAGAGAGAGAGAGAGAGAGAGAGAGAGAGAGAGAGAGAGAGAGAGAGAGAGAGAGAGAGAGAGAGAGAGAGAGAGAGAGAGAGAGAGAGAGAGAGAGAGAGAGAGAGAGAGAGAGAGAGAGAGAGAGAGAGAGAGGACAGAGGTCTGGCCGGCACTCACTATCCGATCTCAATGGAAACTGAACAATCGCTATGTAGTTAAAATGAAGCATTGGCAGATCAAAATTGCACTACCTCATTCAGTACGCTGTAAGTTAAATCCGACGTTCAGCTTTCAACATGCGCAATCTGAACGATTCCAACGAAAGGTAAGTACAAAAATCCCTACAGCAATGAAACACCCCGTCCAAAACATAACCTCACTGGGAACCCCTACGCACCACAAAACCCGCCCGTGCCTCTGATTGTACACGGTATTCCTGCATCGTTAAAATCACTCGCCTCATATTTTTCGTTGGCCTTCTGGATCTGCGCCTCCCTCTTCTCCGGCGTGATCTTGAAGCAGTTGACCACCTTGTGGCCCTGTTCGCCGCAGTAGTGGCACGTCACTGGCTTCCCCTTAGCGCCCTTCACCGTCTCGTCAGTCAGCTGGGGCAGCTCGAAACGCGGGCTGAGGGGAGGGGGGACGTGGTCAGTGGCCGAATGTTAGCCTCAAACACTCTGCACATTAATGCGACAAAATCAAACTAATATGTCTCAGTTTGACTGACAGAACTGATATGCTTATGTGACATACCACATGCCATAAGCTAATGTCATAATAAACACAGAAAGGAGGATGTTTTAGATTGAATGAATTAACTATAGCTGCATGGTTATGGCCGACCCGTTCCTCGGGTGATGGAGCATTGTACCGCTGGTGTTGAGAGCCCGGGTTCGAGTCGCTCCGGCGCTCGATTATTTGAGACTCCTGACGGGGTTAGTCCAACAAACAAACACAACTCATATGCAAACACAACACACCCATCTTCTAAACCCACCAAGTAGTCTTCTAACCCTCTGCCTCGTCCTGAAAACTCACTGGACCAGCTGGCAGGCGGCGCCGCTGGGACAGAATCCGGCCAGGTAGTTGAGGCACAGCACGCGGCGCACGTGCCGGTTACGGCAGAGCGGTCCGTGCCGACAGAAGCCGCGGTCGTACCACGGACAGTCGCGCTGCTTCGACTCCGGGTCAATGTGAAGGAACGGACACTCCTTGTTGTGACACGCGTCTGAGGAGGGGTAGAGGGTGGGTTAGATGGAGTCGGTAGTGGCATGGATCAAGCCAGAGCCGTTGATACAGCATGCATAGTGAAGAAATTGAAGTGGCGTGGCAACTGCAGCTGACACTCGCAAAGTCCTCGAGTGTCTAAACATGCAAGTACGAGTGTTGTCTTAATTTTATGCATACATTTAAGGACATGAGACAGAGATGTGTCCTCATATTCCAGACATGCAGATATAAAAGATCAGCATTCAATATTCAGAAAATGTTATGATCATATACCCATGACCTTGCCCACTCCACTTTCAACTGTCCTAAAACATCCATCCCACCAGCATAACACAGGTCTTGTCATTTAGCCTCAATGTTGTTTGAGGGCCTTGGCCATATGGCTTTCCACTGTACCCTATTTGCACCGTACTTACTGAATTTGGCGTAGAAGTAGCACTCGGGCATCTTGGTCATGTCGTACTCGTGCAAAAACTCGCACGAGTCTCCCTTCTTGCAGAGTCCGCGGAGCCAGTGTTTGCAGACGATGGACCTGTCCCCACGCAGGTGCCGGAACGGACACAGGTCGCCGCGCGCACACCGACCCTTGGCGAAGAAGTTGCAGACCCCAGACATGGACTCTGAGGGGGGAGAGTCACAGGGGGTTATACAAGATCACGGGTCACAGGAAGCAGACGCATAATCATGTTATGGCCTAATGCGATGCGGAGTGAGGAAAGATATCCAGTATCATTTAAACCAACAACAAACCATGAGACGTCTACTCAGGTGAATTATATCTCCCTTTCTATAATGCGGCAATAAGTATAACAATTAGTAGCTTACTTGCTTTTATGCAATACCAGCTGGATATTCAGTCCAATTCCAGGAAAATTTCACTAAAGGACCGATAAAATCGCCATAAGTCATCAGTAACTTATCCACTAAGTGCTACCCAAAACATAACACACCAGCCCAGATAAGTCAGACCATGTCTGCCCCCCCCCCCCGCAGAGTACTCACTGTCCATGCCAGGGAAGGGTAGCGATTGGGCGCCCAGCTGCTCTCGCAGCGTCACCTCGATATCAAACACGATATCATCGACGTTGGCCACGATTGCCTCCATGGCTGCAGTGGGTGGGGGGGGGGGGGATATAGGGGATATGTGTACCGGGGGACAGGTGAGCAATATAAAGGGAGAGGGGAGGGTATTGGTTGCAGAGTTCCAGAGGCCCTCCTCAGCAGCAGCTGAAGTCCAATTCACTCCTGAAAAAAAATAAGATAGAGTACAGTAAGATACCTGTGTATCAATATGTCTTGCATGCTATTGCTGCCACCCATTTGTGAAAAAATGCTAGACTCCAGTTCTTGAGGTATTAACACAAATTTCATTGAAAGTTGTGCACTGGTAGGTTGTAGGTTGTAGATTTGGTAAAAGCATATAATAAGTCTGTATGGCTATACATGTTAGGTTTGAAGGTTGTAGGTTGGTAGATACTTAGATAGATTGTAGGCTAGTAGGTCAGGTTAGATTATGTTTTGTTCTGTAAGAGTTTTTATTTGAGACTTTCATAAGTGAAATTCATGTAAATATTTCAAGAACTGAACAGTCTAGCCACTTTTCAAGAAGGGGTAGCAGCATGTAAGACGCTTGCTATATGAATATCGCTCTTGGTAGGGTTTCCAGCCAACCAGTGTAATTTTCTGCATTGCAATGTAATAAGCTTCATTGGAAACAAATGTCTGATGAGCAGAGAATGCATCAGATTTTAGATGAATTCTGATTTCTGAGCGTGGAAAGAACTACTTAAAAAAATCCTTAACACAATGGGAATCGAAATTGGATACCACACTACATTAAAAATAAAAGCTATTTTTTACTTTCATGCCCAAAATACTATAGAATTCAATCAAAATTGAAACGAAAACGAACGGCGACACAGACCGACATTGCAACCGCGGGCAGACAATGACAAACCTGCTGAGCACCTTACGACTTCGACATCTTTTCCAAATGAACAATTCATCTAAAAACAAGCAGGGCAGGTCCTGTTACTTACCTGAGGAGTTATTAGCTTCAAAAGCATCTATTTTTCTACTCAACCTCAGCTCAATAGTCAGCCACCTTCCGCAATTCACGTGAATACGACAGAAATGACGCACAAAGAACGAGCTCGGCGTGTTTGCTACCAAATTTGAAATGGTGTACCAAAAACCTTCATTTGTCGTTTTCCCTTCATCGTTAACATAGGCATTATGACCGAATGCTCTCCGACCAGCGATTTTCGCTATTTTACTTGCCTAATATCAGTGTTGACCTCGCTGGTCATCGAAATTACGTTTGAAGTACTTGCCTTGTAGCCCTGGTAGTACTAGCCTCCGCAGACCTGGCACCGACAGCACTTTTCCCGTTTCCACCTGAACTTTCCAATGTGATGGCCAGTTATGTCGACGCTACTTTTATTGAGGCACCTACCTACCTGTTATGGGAAACGGTTAGGGCTTTGAGACACTACAAATAAAAACAAATAAATAATATATTCAGGCTTTCATGGCAAAAGGGTCATCTGGCAGCGTGCCAACGGCGAAAACGATATGGTAAGGCAAAGTTGTTTAGGTGAACAATTGGTGGTAGGAACGGACAAATAAGACAGCGGCATAGCGAAGAAATGCGGGCCGTAGATAGAAGTAGTAGCGGTGTAGTAACGTAGAACGTAGAATGTAGAATGTAGGTAGGTTTCAAAGTTTTTCCACCGAATCACATTGTGGCGAACGGCGGCGCACAAACTCCATGCGTCTCACGCCGGCGCCACACAGCCAAAAAACGCCACGGCGATGGGCGGCGCACTGGACTTTCTGCGCCACCACTGGCTTAGGGTGGCGCCACCATCCAATGGTCAGTACGAACATCGTCGCCCCCTGTGTCCACAACTAGCGCCACCTGTCGAGCAACGCACAGGCCAACCCGCTCCGGCTCAGTCCGCTACATCCTCCCCCCGGTGTCGTAATGACACCTCGTTGAGCGGGGATAACGGAAGCCTGAACACAAAACCTCTTCGGTACGTTGCCCACTCAACAGCCACAGCCGCGCGCACACATATACAGCGTTCATCCTGAAGACACCACGCCTCGCATGGTATCGGCTTCGCTGCCGAAGTCACAGCTCCGGAGAGCAGCAGTCATCTCCGCCGCCCACTGCCACCAGCTCCGTGCGGCAGGCGAGCTCCCGCAGTACCAGCTCCGGAGAACCACCAGCTCGCCGCAGCCTCGGAGAGCACCAGCTCGCCGCAGCCGATGAGCGTCTCCGCCACAGCTCCGAAGAACACCAGCTCGCCGCGGCCTCGGAGAGCATCAGCTCGCCGCAGCCGACGAGCGTACCAGCTCGCCGCGGCCGACGAGCGCACCAGCTCGCCGCAGCCTCGGAGAGCACCAGCTCGCCGCAGCCGACGAGCGCACCAGCTCGCCGCAGCCTCGGAGAGCACCTCGGAGAGCACCAGCTCGCCGCGGCCGACGAGCGCACCAGCTCGCCGCAGCCTCGGAGAGCACCAGCTCGCCGCAGCCGACGAGCGCACCAGCTCGCCGCAGCCTCGGAGAGCACCTCGGAGAGCACCAGCTCGCCGCAGCCGACGAGCGCACCAGCTCGCCGCAGCCTCGGAGAGCACCAACTCGCCGCAGCCTCGGAGAGCACCAGCTCGCCGCAGCTGACGAGCGCACCAGCTCGCCGCAGCCTCGGAGAGCACCAGCTCGCCGCAGCCTCGGAGAGCACCAGCTCGCCGCCGCCGATGAGCGTCCCCGGACGCAGCTTCGGAGGACTCCAGCTCACCTCAGCCGACGAGCACCTCCGCCGCAGCTAGCCGCCATCAGGAGGGATCTGTTAGGAAGAAACAGAAGGAAAACATAGGATACTTGGGATATACGTGATAGGACAACACTGTCGTCACCAACATAACAGCCATCCTTCAACACAGCTCTGACACAGAACAGTTCTGAGCTTATTCAGCCTCCTCCAGGAGGCACACTTTGCTGACCGGGCGCCGGTACTTGCCTCCCCCCGCTGCCATCAGTTCCACGGTACGAACTACTCCGTCCGAGCCCGGGAACACTCTTGTAACTCGGGCCAGGGGCCAGAACCCGCGTGGCGAGTCTGCCTCAATCATCAGCACGACGTCTTCAACTTTGAGATTTCTTCTCTCGCGCAACCACTTCTGCCGACTGGCTAGTGTTGGTACATATTCATTTCGC
The DNA here is from genome assembly GCF_019059575.1 of Amphibalanus amphitrite. Taxonomy (NCBI): domain Eukaryota; kingdom Metazoa; phylum Arthropoda; class Thecostraca; order Balanomorpha; family Balanidae; genus Amphibalanus; species Amphibalanus amphitrite. The sequence continues at coordinate 81,429 of NW_024882582.1, forward strand.
CATCTCTTCCAAAAATGTTCTGCCAGTACTTGTGACTGACGCCAACGTCGTTTGCTGCTGATCTCTCTGTCTTGAAATATGCCGGGAGACATGTTGGCGCTGGCACACCCGAGCAGAAGGTGATTTGGCGTCAGTGGCTCAACATCCGTACTGTCAGGACTGACGTGTGTCAGCGGCCGTCCATTGACCATTGACTCCACCTCGAGCAGCGCAGTGTGGAGTACCTCATCGGTCACACACTGAGATCCGATAGTCACTCTGAGCGCGCGCTTTACGCTGCCCACCAGCCTTTCCCATACGCCGCCCATGTGGCTGGCGCTGGGAGGCATGAAAGTCCACTTAATGTTCTCCTGACTCAGTTCGTCAGTAATGCGAGTTTGGTCGAGTTCATGTAGAGACTCACGGAGCTCACGTTCACCTCCGACGAGGTTCGTCCCATTGTCGGAGTACATTGAGTCTGGCTTCCCTCTCCTTGCCATGAATCTCCTCAGTGCCATGACGAAACTGTCCGTATCTAAAGCGTTTGCTACCTCCAGGTGAACTGCGCGGGTCGAGAAGCAGGTGAACAAGACGCCGTATCTCTTCTCGGTCCTCCTGTACTTCTTCACGAACATTGGCCCGAAGTAGTCGACTCCTACCGTGCTGAAGGCTCTGGACGTGTCATACCGGCTGGCCGGCAGCTCTGCCATTCTTGGGACCTGCGCGATCGCTCTTCGTCTTTTGCACACGGTACACTCGTGTAGGATCCTCCGGACTGTCGAGCGGGCCTTCAGAATCCAATATGTCTTCCTGACTTCTGTCAACGTTCTTTCTTGTCCTGAGTGAAGAACCTTCACATGGCAGTGCGTCACTACCAGGCGAGTAACGTCGTCTCTCGATGGCAGGATCACCGGGTGGCGAGTCGAATAGGCCACGGGCGCTTTGTCGATACGCCCACCGACTCTCATCACACCCTCACCATCCAGGAAAGGTGTCACTTGTCGCAGCTTCCCTTCAGTCTTCACCTCTTTGCCAGCTTGGATCTCTGCCAGTTCTTCAGCGAAGCATCTAGCTTGACAGTCTTTCAGTACCTTCGTCTCTGCTTGCTTCAGTTCCTCTGCTGACAGAGGTCCTGCGCGTCTCCAGTCTGCTCGTTCCTGACAGGACTTTGGGGCACAGTTCTTCACAAACCTCAGTACCCATGCCACGGTTCTTCTGTACTTCGTCCACGAAGAGAATCTCGAAGCGTCGGGAAGCACCGTAGTATCAGAGTCATGCTTCACAGTGAGCATGACTGATTCCGTCCTCACTTCTGGGTCGTTTTTCAGCACAGCCGTACTCGTGAGAGATGGCTGTTCCGGCCAGCAGTTCTCCTCCTGGAGCAGGAACCCAGGACCCGCGCTCCAGCGAGAATCTGATGACAGGTCAGACAACGTAGCTCCCCTGGAAACAACGTCAGCTGCGTTCAGACTCGACGGCACGTGTCGCCACTGGTCAGGGCAAGAAGACTCTCGAAGTTCTGCCACCCTATTAGCGACAAATGTGTGAAAGCGGCGGCTGTCATTTTTCACATACTGCAGAACAACTGTGCTGTCGGTCCAGAATAGGACCCTATCCACCCTGACCGACAGCTCCGTCCGTAGCACGTTTGCTACTCTGACGCCCAGCACAGCTGCTTGCAACTCCAGCCTTACAATTGAGATCTGCTTGAGGGGTGCCACCCTGGTCTTCGCCATAGCCAGGGAGCAGACGCGGCGACCATCAGGCATCGTCGTAGCGACGTACGCGGCAGCACCGAAGGCATCCTGAGAGGCATCACAGAAGATGTGAAGCTCTCTCTGACAGCCGTCACTTGCCGACGCGCCTCCGAAGCATCGCGGGACGGTTACCCGCTCCAGATAGTGTAACTCCGAGAGCCACTGAGACCACCTCTGCAGCTCCGTCCCCTCGAGCTCATCGTCCCAGTCGTAGTTCCCCGCCCAGAGGCGTTGAATGAGAACTTTAGCCTGGAGAGAGAACGGAGCGACTAGCCCCAGAGGGTCGAATAGTCGAGCTACTCCTTGCACTACTCCTCTCTTCGTTGACGGTACACGTGAGTCAACAGCTCTGACTCCCAAGGTGTCGTTGATGGTGTTCCAGGCGCAGCCTAGCACACTCTGAACCGCGACATCGATGTCTTGAACGCGCTCTGCGGCTTCGATCCGTTCCAAGACCTTCCGCGAGCTGCTCATCCACTTTGTCAGCCTGAACCCCCCTCTTCTGAGAAGTTCTGTCACCTCGGTTTGCATCTCAGCTGCCTCTTCTTCGGTTCTCGTAGCGTGGACGAAGTCATCCATATAGAAGCTTGTAAGTGCCGCTTCTCTAGCTGCTCTCCCTGCCGGGGTGCTACTGCTGCAGTCCTTAGCGGTCTGCTGCAGGACGAAGTTTGCTGATGCGGGACTGCTTCTGGCCCCGAAGATCGCGACCTGCATGGTGTATGGTTCTGGTTGCTTCGTTGCATCCAAATCTCTCCAGAGGAACCTCAGTGCTGGTTGATCTTGCGGAGTTATCTGGACCTGGTGGTACATACACTCGATATCAGCGGTCAGAGCGACGGGTTCCTCTCTGAACCTCAGGAGGATGCCGGGCAGGTTCTTAAGAAGGTCAGGTCCCGTGAGCAGCACATCATTCAGAGAAGTGTTGCCACACTTGGCAGCCGCATCAAACACTACTCTGAGCTTCCCGGGCTTCCGGGGGTTCGTTACACCATGATGTGGCAGGTACCACTTCCTGGGGTGTGCTTCTTGATCTTCTTCTGGGGTTAGCTTGCGAGCGAATCCGCGCTCGACGTAACCCTCGACAACCTTCTTATAAGCTTCCGCTTTCTCAGATTGTCGCATCAGGGTCTTCTCCAGGGAGTACAGCCGGTTGGCCGCCATCATCTTGTTATCAGGTAGGCACACATCATCACTCATCCACAGGAGTCCCGTCTCGTAGCGATTGTCCAGTCTCCTGGTTGTGTCTTCCATGATCTTCACGGCTCTGACGTCTTGGGGAGATTTGGCATCCTGGCCTTCAAACCTGCTCCCAAACGATTCCGTGCTCCACCACTCCTGGAGTGCTGCTGACATTTGATCGTCTGGAGCCATCTTCCTGATCAGCATCACCTGGCGCGTTCGTTCTGGCAGGAATCCCTTCACCGTGCCCGTCAGCGTCCACCCGAAGGCGGTTCTGATGGCCACCGGTTGGCCCGCCTTCCCTGTCCTCGCTTCCAGCTGAAGCACCGCTTCAAGGACGTTGGCGCCGAGAAGAAGATCGACCCTCTTCCCTGAGCAGTCTGGAAGGTCGAGGTCCAGCAGGTGCTTCCATTCGATCCTCTTGTCAGGGAGCTCTGGAACCGTGACGTTGATGTCCCTGACGGAGAAAACTTCAGGGACCACTATTCTTGATCCGTCGCCACCTGACGCCTTGAGCTCCAGTTTCATCTTCACGGAGTTCTGGAGGCGCCCGCATCCTTCCACGTTTTGCAGGCGGAGGGTTTGTGGCTCCCCTTGAAGATTCAGCTGTGTCATTACCTCCTCGGACACCAGTGAAGTCTGAGAGCCAGGGTCTAGTAGAGCCCAGACCTGCTTTTCCTTGCCACCACTGGCAAGGACGGTGACTGGTACGACCTGCAGCAGGGTTGTGGTCGCGCCCGCCTTCACTGATGCTGCTGCTACCACGCGCTGGCCAGTCTTCCTGAGGTCGACCCTCTTGCTGCCATGGAGCACCTGATGATGTCTCATCTTGCAGCTGTCGATGCCGCACGGCCTTGCCGAGCGACAGTGCCGAACGCCATGTCCAGCCTTCAGACAGAAGAAACAGCACCTCGCACTGGCGATGAAGTGGGCTCTTTCATCAACCGATTTCTTCAAGAAGATCGGACACGTTGTCACCTCATGCTGCTCCTTGCAGCATACACAAGTCGTGCCTGATGTATCAATCTCTGTGGCCAGAGCACTTCTTTGGACGGGCCTCGGCTTCACGTCGCCCTTCCACCGCTGGGGCTGTCCTGCCGGCTTCTTGCCAGTCGCCATATTCTGCTGTGGAGACACGGCAGCGTAGTTGAGGGCCACCCTGACCTGCCTGCGAAGCCATTCGTCAAAGTGCACCAGTGTCGGCCTCTCTCCCAGGTTCAAGACATATTCTCCCCATAGACGTTTCATCTCAGATGGGAGCCTTTGAACAACTCGTCTTAGGTTCTCGAAACTATTCAGATCCCCATCGTAGCCGAGACTCCTGAATATCATGACAGCACAGTGGACTGATGCGTGCAGGCGCTCTAGTCCAACAGGATCTAGTTGGGAGGGCGCAGGGCAGGAGAAGATCTCTTGCAGGTACGCGTGTACGACATCTTCCTGGCGGCCAAACCTGTCCTGCAGAGCATGCACCGCCTCTTCATATAGGGCCCCATCAAACATCATCCCACTGATGGTGAGCTTAGCAGTACCCACCACTGATGCTTGCAGGTGTATCAGTTTTTCTGTTGGGGAGAGTGAGATCTGTTCATGTACTAAAACTTTAAAAGAAGCCCACCACTTCGGCCACTCGGCCGGCTCGCCGCCGAACTTCGGCAGAGTCAAGCGCGGAAGACTATTGTGCAGCAGCGATGGAACACAAGGCGCCCCTCGGGCGACTGCATCACTGGCTGTGGGTCGAAACTGACCGGCTAGTTCAGTAGTGGGTGCCCCTCGGGCAGCTCCAACAGCCGGTGGGGGAACATGACTGTAATAGAACAAATCAGCTGTGTCGGCGCCGAGTGCCCCTTGGGCAGCTCCAACGGCCGGCGAGATGGTGTGGCTAGGACGTGACGAACCGGCTTCTTCAACAGTGGCTACCCCTTGGACAGCTCCAACGGCCGGTGAGATGGTGTGGCTGGGACGTGACGAACCGACTTCTTCAACAGTGGCTACCCCTTGGACAGCTCCAACGGCCGGTGAGATGGTGTGGCTGGGACGAGACGGACCGGCTACTTCAACAGTGGCTGCCCCTTGGACAGCTCGTGCAGCTGGTGGGATGGCTCGGCTGAGATGAGTCGAACCAGCTTCTTCACTAGGTGCCCCTTGGGCTTCCCAGACCTTGGTCTCACCACAGAAATCATTTCTCCGGTCCCACGCTAGGTCATCTTCAGCTGCTCTTGCCAACTGTGCACGCAGCTCGGCAGCTGCATGAGCATCCTTTGCTTCTTGTAGCTTCATCTTCCTCTGGATCTGTTGCTCTTCCTTCTCCGTCTCAAGCCTTTGCTGCAGCTGCTCCAACTCTAGCTGCTTCACCTTGGCCTCTATCTCTGCCAGCCGGGATGCTGACGTCTTGTCTGATGCTGCAGAGTCTGACGCCTGCTTTGATGTAACTGATGGTGGATCATCCTTCCTCTCCTTCAAATGCACTTCAATCAGGCTCACCGCTTCTTCATGCTGCCTGTCTGCTTCTGCTTGATACAATCTTGCCTGATCAACTTCCTCTTGAGATGTCAGCACAGAAACTAAACTATCTGTCATCTCCTCCAACTGCTCGAGTGCCTGATCAAGCTCATGGACGATTGACGCTAGCCGAGTCCGACTACCTCTGGTATCAATCAAGACGAAAGCCCTCCTCCTGACCCTGGTCAGTGCAGCTAACAATCTGCCTCGCTTCTGTTTCAATTGTGCTACAGACATGTTCTGGATTTAACAGCACAACACCAATCAGGAACTGAGTCACAATTGCAATTCTCAGCAGCAAGTACAAAACTTCTCGCCACAAGAAACTGTCATTTACACGGCCTACACCCTGAGAAGCCTCTTCGGGCGATCAAGACAGAATCTTCAAATGAGATACACTCATAACAACAGCATCATGTTCGGAAAGTCCTTGGGCATTCTGACAAACTTTTGCATAGACCTACAACCATATCACTAGGCTGTGGAAACTTTGAAACTGTTATGGGAAACGGTTAGGGCTTTGAGACACTACAAATAAAAACAAATAAATAATATATTCAGGCTTTCATGGCAAAAGGGTCATCTGGCAGCGTGCCAACGGCGAAAACGATATGGTAAGGCAAAGTTGTTTAGGTGAACAATTCAGTAGGCGGAACTATGGTCAAGCGTACCCATTTTCGGGAACGCATTTTCGTTCCCATGTTTGGGAACGATAAACCCAAATATGGGAACGCCATGTAGGCATTATTTAAAACAAGAAAAAGAACCGTTAAATGACGTCCAAAAAATATAAAACGATCGTGAACCGCCTGATAGTTGTCTCAATATTGTTGGGAAAGAGTTTGATATTGTAAGGCCCATCGTAGTTTCAAATCGTTCCCCTATTTCTAAAGCAATCCATCACCCGGGCCGCGAGCCCAAATTTGGGAACGCTCTCGTACACTGGCGCTGCAAGCGTTCCTTATTATGGGAACGGCGTACCCAAAATTGGGAACGATTTCACCGACGCCTTTCAGGGGCTCTTTTCATTAACAAGCATCACGTCCAACGCCGCAAATTATTGTTAACGCAACAATCATCAGATGACCTTTCCGGCAAGACCGTTGCATGTTTCGCCCGGTCTTCTGCGCTTTTATTCCCGTCGATCTCGCAGCGGGCACGCCCCCTCTGCAGGATTACGTAATCCACAACGCTCAGCGATGTTCAACAAGGTCTTCCATACCTATATCCACCGTCCGCGCCGAGGGTGGAGACATGTCAAGCACCTGTCTGCTAATCACCGAGAGTTGACGAGCACAAGAAGTATCCAAAAATGGGAACGCTGAATATGTTACACCCTCAAAACACCTAGTCCCAATGAAAATCTAGTTTTTTCCTTTCTTAATGAGTGTAAGTGGCAAAAGGCCTGGTAGGATGGGCACGAGGAATGATCGAAATCAGCATAAAAATTATAAATAAGCCACACAGAGCGACCTATATCAGAGAAATTCCCCCCAAACGATCATGCTTAGAAACGCCGAAGACAAAAACCACGCTCATGACGCTCCTTATAAAACAACGCTAAACAGCTAGCATCCAAATAAAATATGTCTTTCAGGGCTGCTAAAATACAGCTGAATGATTTTAAACCACTGAAACTGAGTTTACAACAGTAGTTCGGTAAAATCACTGACGTTCCACGCGGTCGATCGCCCCGACACCAAAAGTCAACAATATTACCTCGGGACTGTCCGCGTGTTCGCTTGCATATGTCAGCATCTGGTGTCGCTAGAATGAAACTTCATAACCAGGCGAAAATTATTATACTTGACCTCAAAATGTAAAAAATGCTTCATTTTCCTTAAAATTGCATGTTAAATGTCATATAACCCATATTTCCACCATTCTGTCATTTTTAAAAAAATCATTAAAAATATCATTCCACGGTCAATTTCCTTGTTCCACGGTCAGATTAAAGATAACTTTATGGAGATTTAGTAGATACTTAAATCAGCGTGCACTTTTTTGAGACGTGATGCACTTTTGAGTTTTAGTGGGCGAACGGCCGAAAAATTGTCTTCCGTTCTCATAAATGGGAACGCCCGTTCCCATATTTGGGAACTCCGTTCCCAAAAATGGGAACGTTCCTATATTTGGGTACTCATGACCATAGTTCCGCCTACTGAATTGGTGGTAGGAACGGACAAATAAGACAGCGGCATAGCGAAGAAATGCGGGCCGTAGATAGAAGTAGTAGCGGTGTAGTAACGTAGAACGTAGAATGTAGAATGTAGGTAGGTTTCAAAGTTTTTCCACCGAATCACATTGTGGCGAACGGCGGCGCACAAACTCCATGCGTCTCACGCCGGCGCCACACAGCCAAAAAACGCCACGGCGATGGGCGGCGCACTGGACTTTCTGCGCCACCACTGGCTTAGGGTGGCGCCACCATCCAATGGTCAGTACGAACATCGTCGCCCCCTGTGTCCACAACTAGCGCCACCTGTCGAGCAACGCACAGGCCAACCCGCTCCGGCTCAGTCCGCTACACTACCGATACAATTTTATTGGCGGTAGGTACATCTGAGAATTCACAGATCATTCTATAGGAACCATAATTTGTTCATTCACCTCGAATTTTCAACTGAGGACGGATTTACTTTACCTATGCCGAATTGATCTCATTTTCTTTTGCGTATGACCGTTCTATGCTGTATTTGATTTTCTGACATTTTCCGGCCCACGTTGATCTTTATTCTAAGCACACATCCATTACACCTCATATAATTAAAGCAGGTGTCATAAAGGAAGAAAGCAGAAATGAAGCACACCTCAAACTGATTATCATTTATTTCATAAACATGCGAATCACAATCGAATAATCATGACATAAGCAACAGGGACTATGAAGCACACACGTCTATAACGGCTCACAACCTATTACAAATGCTAAGCAATTTGGACACATTAGCTAGCTTCTTATACGCACTTTGCGTACATACTTCCCAGCATGTATGCAGTCTGGCCCCATACTACACACGAATTTGCAGAGCTGCTTCCCAGAAACTTGCGTGCTAGTACAAAGTTGAACCAAACATTTCGCCATCAACGGGAATCGAACCCACGAAGCGCAGTCAGAATCGTTTCACTGGCAGTGTTTGTTAAATGCGTGGCAGTGGCGGTGGCAGTTGGTCTGACGGCGAGCGAGCCCGCACAGACGGGAGGAAGACGTTTTAGGCAGGATACAACCGCGGCTAGAAATCACAGTCCATTATATCCCCTTCCCACGATGTAATTTAACCGAGTGAAACACGAAAATGACGACAATAGGACAATAAATCGATAGACACACTACTTGTGGACCCTGTCTTTATACGTAGCACCAGATACATCACATTAACAGTTGCCTTTATTGCCGAAAACGCTAGCTGCCGACGAACCACCCCATTATCACTAATAGCACCATCTTGTTTCAGCGCCATCACCCAACGACCAACGTCTCACCTTACCCTGCCGACGAGTACTTCGAATCTTTCACACCCCTTCTACTCCTTCCATTCCCTTCATTCCATTTCATTCCTGCTCTCCTATTGCCGTGCCATTCCCCGTCACAGCTCTAGCCACCCTAGGATTGAACGGCGCGCTGTCATAAAACTGCCGTCTGGGCAGACGCGGGTTCGAATCCCACACAGGGCGGACTCTTCGGCATACGGCGCAGCGGGAGACTCGCGAGAGCAGGTTACCGGCCTTGAGCGTCTGCTGCTGCGGCTGCCGGAACTGCTGCCGGTCGTCGATGGTGGCCAGCCAGTAGGAGAAGGCGGTGGTGAAGTAGTTACACCGGCCGTGACCGTGGCACTCGATGAACGGAGTCGGTCGGAACTCCTCCAGACAGGAGCCCGGGGAGACGAGCGACTGGCCGCCGCCCTCCGCCCCGGCGTCAGTGTGCTGGGGAAACGGCGCACAGTGCTCCGTCAGCTACCACTTCCCCGGCCAAAACCTGCACTACCAGTGAAGAAACATATACCAATAAAGAAATAAGGCTCTCCTATCCTATCTCTCCCACCCAAAGAAAAGTACTGTCCACGGGAAAAAGAGTAGCCTGTCCAAATGACCTCTCCTCCCACCACACAGAGTAGAATAGGCAGCTTAAAGCCTCCTAGTAATCTAGTTCAATAACATGTAGCGATATGTCCATCAGATTTTGCATGCTAGCAAGCAAGACTACCAGGCAACCTGACTGACAACCTAACAACCTGACAACCCCCTGGCAACCTGACAACCCCCTGGCCACCTGACAACCCCCTGACCACCAGACGGGACAGGGTGTACACAACATCGGCACATCTCCTGTCTATATTCTAGCAATGTTGTCTAAACCCCTCCATGGTCTCCCCAGTTCCCCTCCTCTCCCCACAGAGAAGCAGCTATGTACTGACCATGAGGAACGAGTACCCGATCCAGAGCGTCTCCCAGTTGAGTGGACACTCCGGCACGTTTAGGTCCTGGCTGTGCACGGCGATGGCTCTCGTATCCGTCTCGCACACCGTACACCTAGGAAGGATAGGACGGCCCAGTGATCGTAGCCGCCGTCATGTACACGCGAAGCCGGAGTTTATGTTAAACACAAGCTGTGATTATCATTGGGAGAGACTAAATAGGCTGCTAAACAATTAATGAAATTATTATATCCACTGTTGGTGTCATACAGCAAAGTAGCAACTATCGAACAAAATTAAGTACACGTAGACCAAATCGAACAAATCGATACAATCATTCAACAAAAACCGTATCCATCATCGAACACCACCAATGCCATCTCACCACTTATGACCTTTGCGATAAGTTAACCCGCGCCCTGCTGGGGGGGGGGGTGTTTGAACACCCCCCCTTGTGGTTTTTCGCGAATATCTCAAAAACGGCGGCGCGGAGCGCCGCCGTTTTTGGTAACCTTATCATACATCAATTCTACACATGTTGTGAAAATTTCAGACCAAGGTCATTCAAGGTCAGGTCACCAGGTCACTTAAAGTGACCTCACCTCATAAAAAGTTTCAATGTCTGTCATAGCTACACCGAGTGACCGATCGCTTTGAAACTTTCAGCGATTGCTAAGAGCAATAGCATGTACAAAATGTATATCTCAGAATTTTGATATCGATGACCTAAGGTCAGGTCAATTTTGCGACCTCCCCATTATAAGTCAATGGGAGAAAATTGAAATGCGCCTCTTTTGGATGAAAGACATTATAAACACTCCCAAACACCGAATTACAAGTGGTTTAGACACACTGAACATGAAAATGGTGTCCGTGACCCTTGTTTATGCCCTGAGGTCATCTTAGGTCACGAATGGTATCTAACAGTTTTTCGCAAATAACTTTTGATAGAGGCATGCTAGAGCGATGAAAACACCTTAGATGTGTTCAGCTCGACGATACGGATCGACTGATATGCAACATGACCCTTTTCGGTCAGGTCATGACCTTGACCTGAGGTCAAATTTTCAAGTTGACCTTTTAAGGTCAAGTTATAGTTAATTCGATGCGTCTTGACGAGAGGAACACGATACCGGTAAAAGTAAGCTCGTACAGGGCTTGGGTCAAAAGTTATTGCAGAAAAACTGTTTCCGAAAAAATCGGCTATTTTTGCAGTTTTTGCCCCCTGCAGGCAAAACCGTTGACGTTAGGTCAAATCTGAGAGAATTACTCAGAAAGGGCGTTAATAGGGCTATCGAATGCGCTTTCTGCGGCGCTGTAGCTCTATTGGTCCCCGAGTTATGCGTTGGCTTCTTGGAAATTTTCGCCATTCGACCTGGAAATCGGCGAAATTTTGCCTTCAATGACCTCTGGTGACCTGACCTTTGACCTGATCAAAAAATTGACCGAAGTGATTTCGTCATTATTTTTTACGCTCTTTCGAACGCCGCCTTCCGCGTATCGCTACGTGGCCCAGGAGCCGAGTTACAAGGGGGGGGGGGTGTTCAAACACCCCCCCCCCCCAGCAGGGCGTGGAAATCCAGGACCCCCAGCCGGGCGCGGGTTAACAACCCCTGGCACTGTATTCCTCTTCTATCTACCACCACAAACCTCCATCCTCTTTTCCATCCTCTTCGTCAGCTCACCTGGAGATGTAGCGCTGGATATCTCGACCCCTGATGGGCGTCATCATGGCCGGCATCGGCTCCGGCGTGTTGAGCCAGTAGCTGTAGTCATTCCGCTGGGCGTACTCACACTTCTCCTGGGTGTCACAGAACATGTAGGGCATCGTGGAAAACCGCTGCAGGCAGGAGCCAGGTGTGCCTGTGGGGGGGGGGAGGGAGAGAGAGAGAGAGAGAGAGAGAGAGAGAGAGAGAGAGAGAGAGAGAGAGAGAGAGAGAGAGAGAGAGAGAGAGAGAGAGAGAGAGAGAGAGAGAGAGAGAGAGAGAGAGAGAGAGAGAGAGAGAGAAAAAAGAGAGAGTTAGTGAGGAAGTGCTACTTCGAGTCACCGTACCTTTTACATACGAACTTCTCCTTTACGACTACAGGGAAGAGAGCGATCGACAGATCGACTTTTGGTTTATTATCTGCCCTCGAAACGACTTCAGTGACAAGTTAAAGCGTGGAGATTTATTATTCCGTTACAGGGAATTAGAGACGAATATGATAATCAGGTAACGAGGGATGATCTGGAACGTTACATTAATTGAATCACAGTAAATGGTTATTTGTTACCTTATGGGGCTTCACGTGTGCTACAAGTGTTCAAACAAAGTCGTCATCAAGAACGCTTAAATTGGAAATTTGTTCGGAATACCAGCACCCACCTAATGATCCCTCCTCTCACTGTGGGAAAGCACCGTCTCCTTACCGAGGTCAGCGCCGTGTGCCTTGGAGTTTCCAGTAACATGCAGCAGGGAGAAGCCGTCCCAGAGTCTCTGCGTGCCCGGCGGACACTGCGCCGGGTACGTCGACTGACTGTGACGAGTAAAGAAGAAGCCCCGGGACGGCGGCAGCGGCGGCGGCAGCGCGTCGTCGCCCGGCGGACCGCCGAACCCTGGCGGCCCCCGGATGCCCGGCCGGCCGGGGATGCCCCGCTCGCCGGGCTGACCTTTGGGCCCGGGCATCCAGCCCGGGGGTCCGTCCAGGCCGGGGATGCCGGGCTCGCCGGGGTCTCCGGGCCAGCCGCGGGCACCGGGCAGGCCGGGGGTGCCCGGCGCCCCGTCCGGACCGCGGAAACCCTCCGGCCCCACCTCCCCGGGCTGGCCTCGGGTCGACCTGCCCGGCTCTCCGGGCTGGCCCTTCCGTCCGCCGGGGCCGCGGCGTCCCGGGAAGCCGGCCGGTCCGTCCCAGCCGGGTGTGCCCGCCACTCCCGGGTCGCCCTTGCAGCCCTGCAGGCCGGGGTCTCCCGGCGGCCCCGGCGGCCCTGGTGGCCCGTCGAATCCATCGCGGCTGGCCGGGGGACCGGGCTCGCCCTTACAGCCCCTGAGGGAGGAAAGGTGCAGGATTAGACGCGGTGTCTCTGGGCAGTACCACCTCATATAGTGACGGGCAAGGCCGCATGACGAGTAATAAATGCAAGAGAAGTGAAAAGTCACAGTCCTATTCCTGCTTATAAGGCTGGTCACCTGAGATCAGTTCCTCCGGCCAGGGGTCACTCACCTGAGTCCGGGCTCTCCGGGCTGTCCGGGCTCTCCGGGCGAGCCCCGGTCGCCGTCCCGCCCTCCGGGTCCGGGTCCTCCGGGACCTCCGGGCCGACCGGGAGTTCCGTCCCAGCCGCGAGTGCCGGGCTCTCCGGGCGGACCTCTCGACGACACTCCGGGCATTCCGTCGTAGCCGGGCGGTCCGGTGGGCCCCGGCCATCCGGTCTCCCCGGGCGCCCCGGCACTGCCGGCCGGTCCGGGCGCGCCGTCCGGCCCGTCCGGACCCCACTCGCCGCCATCGCCCGGAGCCCCGGGCAGGCCCTCTCCGGGCCGTCCGCGCGGGCCCACGTCTCCGGGCAGGCCCGGCCCGCCGTCCCGTCCGTTGGGCCCCGGGGGTCCATCTGGGCCCGGCTCGCCGAAGATTCCCGGACGGCCGGCCGGGCCACCCGGGCCCGTCGGACCGAAGTCGCCAGGCTCACCCTTGATGCCGACCTTACCGGGGCAGCCACGAGCGCCGGGCTCCCCGGGAAGGCTGGTGCCGGGAGTACCGGGAGCGCCGGGAGTGCCGGGGAGGCCCGGCGGACCGGGAGGGCCGGGGAGGAAGCCGGGGTAGCCGGGCTCGCCTGCAGAGGGAGACAACACTGGGGTCAACGAAGGCTGGGGGGCCGGTGGTTTGCGCAGTAACGCCTATTGCGTGATCCAAATTCTTTATCTACATATACAGATTCTGATGTTCTATGGCCATCACGATCTAAATTCCGAAGAAGCATAGACACTGACAGGCATACTCCTTCTTTACATGAGCTTTCGCATATTTTGAACGGGTTAGAAATAAGCGTCTCAATAAATATCGCCATCGAATGTGCGTCTAATTTATTCGAATCGACATCGAGCCATTCAGCTATACTTGATTGTTATCTTGATTGCACCTACCGGGACTGTTATCCCGAAACGGCCACCCGGGCCACCCGACCCCAATAAGCACTCAATCCCAGCCCACTAGACACGTGCAGCCCGCCTACCTTTGCGTCCGTTGAAGCCGGGATCTCCTGTCATTCCAGGTGACCCATCGCGTCCGTCCTGACCGGGGAATCCCCGATCTCCGGGGAATCCAGCGCGTCCCGGGCGACCCTTGGGTCCGTAGGGGCCCGGCGAGCCGATGAAACCGGGGTCGCCTGGCATGCCTTTGGGTCCTTGGTAGAGACCTGGGTTACCCGGCATGCCCTGAGAGAAAAGGAACGATCAATGGCCTGGTCAAGTATATGAGAAGTAACACAGGGATGTGGAGTCCTGTAGCGTACCACTCGGTCGAGTAGACAGGAACAGGACTGAGGGGAAGCACTTTGTTACCGGCCCGGCGCTGAGTCGTAAGATTGATGTTTTATGCCTTATGGCATGTTTACAGTTATCTGGCCAGGAAATAACTTACACTATGCTGTGAAGCTTGAGCAAAACACTCCCGGTTCGCAGGCCAGACTGGCTAACTATAGCTACTACTTGGAAAATGATACACCGTAGCACAAAGCCCTTCATTCATTCGTGTGTCGCGTACCTTCATTCCGGGTCGGCCTTCCAATCCGTACGGTCCCCTCTCTCCGGGCATTCCGGGCGGACCGTTCGGTCCGGGCAGACCCCGTCCGGGCGGTCCGGGCACTCCGGGAGGCCCGTCCGGACCGCTCAGTCCGGGGAAGCCCGGCGGTCCGGGCAACCCCACTTTTCCCGGACATCCCCGCTTGGACTTCTCTCCGGGCTCTCCGGGCATTCCGGCCGGTCCGGGCGGGCCCGGATCTCCGGGCTGGCCGTCCGGACCCGGAGCGCCGTCTGGCCAGCCGTCCGGACCCGGGCGTCCCGGGTCTCCCAGATCGCCGTTGGGTCCGGGCCGGCCGCGGGGGCCGGGGAGGCCGCGAGGTCCCGCTGGTCCTGAAACGGGAGGGGGGAGGGAGGATCAGACTGGAGACACTGGGGGTCGCTGACATTCTGTTGTCTGTTGTACCGTCTGTCATCAATTGTTTATTAGATATATCAAAAAGTTAAAATAAAAAGTAGTCAAAAGACAGTGTACCAATGTAAAATGGTCGCTGTTGGCAGATACTTGAATGAATGATTCACTCATAACCTACTTACAGGCCGTTACTCCCTTCTGAATTAAGTACGTAGGTTTCACATCCTTTCGTTCACACTCAACCAACATCTTTTTCCTCTCTTCTTTTCCGCTCCCCTCTCACCTGGGTAGTAGTTGTCGTCGCCTCGCCAGCCCTTCGGTCCGGGTATGCCGGGCCTGCCCCAGGGTCCCGGCGGTCCCATGAAGCCCGGTCTGCCGGGCAGGCCGGGCTCTCCGGGCGGGCTGTCGAAGCCCTGGTCTCCGGGCAGCCCCGGCTGGCCGGTCATGCCCCGGAGTCCGGGCAGCCCGGGCGGTCCCGGAATTCCCATCATGCCGGGAAGGCCCCGAACGCCGGGGTTTCCGGACCGTCCCGGCCGGCCCCGGGGGCTGTCACCCGGAGGGCCGACAGGGCCCTGACGGAAGGGGAGGGACGTGACGCGTGAGACGCAGCCACAGAAGAACAGAACTGCGATACCGCAAACCACAGCACGGTACATTGCATCGTTGGCTGTGAAATAAACGTTATTGCGCTATTGAACAACGTGAGGAGATGTTGGTGACGTTTTAAAATCTGGCATTTATAGCAATGAGCTTAAAGTCTCATTTAGATCCTATATTTATTCTCTCAGTGAGGAACGAAATAAGGTTCCATGTGGGCATCGAGCGAATAAAATCGATTGAACTAGCCTTCTCTTGTATTAGACACCTGTCACCTGCTTCAATTCACCTGTCACACGTCCCATCCTTCCTTTTTTGGCCTCCAATTGTCCTACTCCCTGTCATCCCTTCCCTCCTTTTCCTTCCCTTCCTCCTTTCACTCCCCGTATGTAGTCTCACCGGCCGTCCATCTAGTCCCCGCGTTCCCGGCAGCCCGGGCTCTCCGTTTCTTCCCGGGGGTCCTCTCATTCCGGGGCGTCCGTCCGTTCCGGGCACGCCCGGATAGCCACGATCACCCGGAGTGCCCGGAAGGCCGTCTGTGCCCGGAATTCCGGGCAGGATAGACCTGCCCGGGTTACCCGGCATACCGTTCATGCCCGGCCAGCCCTGGAGCGGGAGAAAACAACGAGGTGAATACTGAATAGGTTATCACGAGTTGCCAAGAAGAATAAGAGTTGCATTTAGTTTCGTATTAAAAGTGACGGAGGACGGCAAGACGACAAAAATAATATCGTTACAGGGAGCAAGCGGGCTGCCTACGATGGGCAACAATATGTCATCATTATGCTTCCTCCATTTTTTTTTAAATCAAAGACAACGTCCTCATATGATCACAATTTTTCAACAGAGTTCTCTCAACATTTGAAGTAATAATGCTCAAAGTAAGTCTTGGAGCGCATGCAAACGCCACACGAACTCGGTAAATCTAATCTCCATTTTCCACCCACCTTGGCGCCATCACGGCCCATCGCTCCGTTGGGACCAGGCCGGCCCCTGAAGCCAGGCTCTCCTGGTGGGCCGGGGAAGCCCTTGGGCCCATTGGGGCCCCTTTGAGAGGGTCCCGGGGGGCCGGGCCGGCCGGGCAGACCGACTCGTCCTGGACAGCCGCGCACTCCGGGCATCCCGGGGGGCCCGGGCGGTCCGACCCGACCCGGGCAGCCGCGCTTGCCCTTCTCTCCTGCCGGCGAGAGAGGAGCAGGGTTAGCTGTAGCTGCTCCACTGTCTGCAGGGCACAGGCCGCGGTAGGAGTCAGAGTGGGGTGTAGCAGCGTAAAGGAGTGTTTGCGTCTAGCAATATCTTTAGAAACTAATTCACAAACTAATCAATGCTCACAAACTAATCAATCTTAATTACCATGAACTCTGACGAGTAATTATTTTGTTTCTGGCGGCTAAGAATGCCAGGAGATCCCACTCTCAATGTTAGCAAAAAATTACATCAAGTATTGACATCTCGTGTAATTACGCAAAGCATTTCAAAACTATTGAAAACAAAACAAATAAAAACACAATAAGCGATGCCAATAATTATTGCACGTAACCGTCAACCTTACCTTAAACCGACCCGTATCTAGCACTAAACGGCCAAAAGACCAATTCCACCCCCCGCCCCCTACCATTACCAATAGGCCATTACGCCCCTCACCTATGACTCCAGGAGGAGCCGGGAATGGAAAGATATCTCCTGGCTCGCCGGGGTCGCCAGCATCGCCATCCCGTCCGCGGACTCCTCTGTGTGAAGAGTGTTAGGTTGTGACACATCGCGCGTCAGATAATGCAAGGAGATAATGTGATAGGAATGCTCGTCTTTTGGGAGAAACACATGGCACTGGCGGTTTCCCCATACATGAATGAGATAGTACACTGAAAAAAAAAATTACTCACTTTTCTGAGTAATGACTGAGTTGCCATTTTGTCCAATGGTAAAACTCACTCTAAATCCGCGTACTCAGGTAAAACTCAGGGCGGAACGCAGGTAAAACTCGGGCAAAACTCATTGCAAGTGAGTAGCATGTGAGTAACAAAGTGAGTTGCCATTTTGTCCGATGGTAAAACTCAGATAAAACTCAGTAAGTACTCATGCGTAACTCATGTCCTACTCAGACAACTCAGGCCAAACTCAGGTATTAGTAAGTCATTACTCATGAAAAACTAGGAAGTAACTCACATGTAACTCAGCTGGTACTAATGTATAACTCAGGTGGTAGTACGGCCATAACTCAGTTGGAACTCATCGGTTATTCAGTGAAAACCAGGGCTGTACTCAGGACGTACTCACATCGATAACTCATACGATACTCGGTTGTTACTCAGGCGCCGCCTGAAACGGCTGATCTGATTCGTTTTATATTGGCTCAAGCCAATGTATATGGCTCGCCGCCCATGATAACAGCTGCCGCATCAGCATTATGCAATATATGCATGCATGATGCTGATACAACAGCCACTACCAGGCAGCTAGTCTATATATTGGGATTGGCCAATATATAACGAATAATTGCCCAAAACCAGCATACATATCTGTATTATACCATGCCCGACCAACGTCTAGTCTTGCACTATTCGCCCCAGCCCTTACAAGAAATACATGTTTGTAGAAACGGTCGCATTGCGCTGTATTTCAATTCTGACACACGCCAAACTGCGTCGGGGGAGGGGGGGGGGGGGATCGACTCCACGTCAGCTCAGCTTCACTCTTTTGCCAGCTTCTCGACCTCAGTCTTCGCGGCTAAAGGTGGCTGGTGCTCAGCATTGAATGGTGTGTGGAGCACATGGATACACACAAACCACAGCGTGTTTCGCACTTTGTGCGCCGTTTGTTGATTGAGCACAAAGTGCGCCGTCGCCCACAGCAAAAGACTCCCTTCCAAACCATGGATCCCCACAAGACTTCCGTTCGCTCCACGATGAGGCGGCACCGTTCGTTTCCTTCGGACTTGTTATGATAGGGGTGATCCAAATTTTCGTCACCCGTGTACGCCACCACTGACGCCTTCTCCGCCAAGATGCAGAGGAGGCTCAATGGGCCGTTCCCTGAAAACACAATAAAAAAGTCATATTTTATTTTGTCAGTAAGAGAAACGGAAGTTATAGGGCATGCAAGTTGATTGAAATATCAAAAGTTATCAAGTTACTTCAGCTCAAAATTAATGTTAAACCGCGCCGTGCTGGTGCTCTGAGTTTACCGTGATGTACTGGGGGGGGGGGGGGAGGGGGTCGTCTTCACATCCCCTCTTCTAACTCGGCTGTTGGCCGTTGGGCCACGTAGCGACACGCAGTAAGCGGCATTCGAAAAAGCATAAAAGATATTTAAGGAAATACTTGGGTAATTTTAAGGTCAAGTCAAGTTCCAGGTCACCAGAGGTCAGGAAAGGCCAAATTTTGCTTATTTCAATATTTTCGAAAAACTGGCGCTTAACTCGGAACCAAAAGAGCTGCCCGCGGAAAAATGCAGTCAAAAGCCCTTTCGACGTTTTTTTTTTTTTTTTTGCTGGCGTTTGATCTCAGATTTGACCTCAGGTCAACAATTAAGCCTCCAGAGAGCAAAAACTAAAAAAGCCGTTTTTACCAAAATGTTTTCTGTAATACTTTCCACTCAAGAGTCACGACATTTATTTTGCCGTTAGCATAGTGTTCCTCTCGTCGGGACGAATGAACTATAATTAGACCTTGAAAGGGCATTTTTAAAACTTGACCTCAGGTTGACCTGACCAGGTCATGTTGCATATCAGTCGATCCAAACCGTCAAGCTGAACACATATGAGGTGTTTTATTGCACTAGCAAATATATTTTATACATGCCGTAAGGTTGATACTTAAGACATGGGACCAGGGCTGCGGAGTCGGAGTCGGAGTCGGAGTCGGTCGGAGTCGATTTTAGAAACCCGAGCCTGAGTCGGAGTCGGAGTCACCGAAAATCTGTCGACTCCGCTGCCCTGCTAGGTCTGCGGAGTCGGAGTCGGGAGTTGGAGTCGGTCGGAGTCGACAATTCTGCCCGGAGTCGGAGTCGGAGTCGGAGCTGGTTTTTGAAAGCCGGAGTCGGAGTCGGAGTCGGAGTCGCCGAGAATCCATCGACTCCGCAGCCCTGCATGGGACAGTATCACAAACGCTATAAAATGAAATCCGTTCGATATTTTTTTGACATTTTACCTCAAACTGGTGTGAAATCGAGCGGTGAATTCCCTGAGCGAAAATGACAAAAATATCGAACGGTTTCCATGGCACGTTGCGAACGGTGCGATCGTCAGCGACCATTGCAATTTTTCTGATGTTAAGTCATTTGACGTGACCTGACCTTGAACGACCTGGGTCTAAAATTTCTTCATATGCAAAAAAAATGTATGAGCAGGTGTGCCGAAAATGGTGGCGCGCGCTGCGCGCCGCCGTTCTGAGAAATTCGCGAAAAACCTGAGGGGGGGAGGGCGTAAAACGCCACCCAGCACAGCGCGGGTCAAGGTGGGATGGTCACCCTTAACAGACGGGTTTTAGTCTCGCAAAACACTTCCATGGGCGTCCAACATTAAAATCAGATTGAAACAATCACATAAAATGTGTTAGGTATACTTAACAGTAATGGAAATAATTATGTCACGTCCAAACGCGTTTCGCCGCGGTATCTAATAATCTAATATGTAAGAAAGGTTGAAAATGCTCGCTGAAATCGAATAGTGTACGAAAATATGTGTGTAGGCATTAAAAAAACGGTCGGAAAAAAATAATAACAGTCGGGAAAATAATAAGCACAAACGAGACAAAAGGATCTTAAACGGTTCAGCGAGCGGGCTCCATGGGCTCCACCACCGGGGGGGGGGGGGGGGGGAAGGGTACGAGGGACGTGTCCCCCAATATTTTACATTTTTAACATTGTGCCTATGGGTGCTGCATGGAAAGAATCGACTTCAAACAACCTTCGCCCCCCCCCCAAAAAAAAAAAACATCGGGTCGTGACGGAGTTCTTGTTTAAAGAAGTAAAAAGGGTCAAATGAACGTTCTTTTAGAATAAGGACAACATTATCCCACAAACATGTTTTTTTATTTAAATATAACATAACTCACCTCTTCTTTTTCGAACTATGCCGGGTAGGTACCTATCCCTCAGTTTCTCGATCGATCTGCTCCGCCGTTCACGGTTGGCACCGACCTCCTGACGCCGGCGGGGAATGTCTGCACTGGTCCATCAGTTCACCTCCCTGTTCTCCGCGGCGCATGCGATTGATAAAAGCTTCATCGGCAATCACCGAGCTCTTCACAGATAACTTACCCGTCCCATCCTTCGCTGCACGCCTTCCCCGCCCCTGCACTCTCCTGCACAATATCACAATAGCCTCAACAATTCAACGTGAACTACGCGAGTCACCGCGCCACAACGGACTGAAGCGCGCGCCGCGGTTTTCGAACGCAACGGCTATAATACTCATCACGCGAACTCACGCATCACGCAGGAAACTCACCCTGCCGCGCATGCGCGCATCTTCAAGCCGGGGGTACCTCACGCACAACTGCACGTGAATTCGCGAGAACTCATGCATTGCGCAGGAAACTAGATTTGCCCAAGCAAAACTCATTTCCGACTCAGTTCGAATTCACGAAACTAAGCACTCAGAACTCACGCATAACGAAGTCACCCTGGTGATGTGAGTTAGATCAGCCAATAAGTGAGCACCACTATCGTATTCACTGAGTTTCTTCATGAGTTATTACTGAGTAATGCCTGGCCTGAGTAAAAATTTTTTTTCAGTGTATGAAGCTGTATGAAGACTGATGATGCTACACTTTATGCAAACACTTTCGAGTCTTCATCTATGGGCTCAAATGAGACACGGGCCACTCGCTGTACCCACCTGAAGCCGGGGAATCCCTTGTCACCCTTCCAGGACGTGCCCCTAGATAGGGCGTCCAGTCCCGGTTTGCCCTGTCGGCCCGGTACACCGTCCCGACCTGGCAGTCCCATGTCGCCGTACTCGCCCTGTGGGGACAACGCCGTAAATAATGTGAACCGTACTCTCATCACGGGGGAAACGCCATAAATAATGTGTACCGTACTCACCCTGTGGGGAACAACGCCGTACACATAGGTACGATATGTACCTTACTCTGCGGTAAAATATTGTGCACGATGTATGAAGTAGGGACTAGGTTCTCTGCCTGACGCCGAGAAAAACGCTAACACAGTGTCTAGTGCACCGGCTGCCGGCACTCCTGGTCACCTGTTCATGGGTGGCGGTGTATTTCTTTAAAAAAAAAACTCTTAAGCATCAGTCAACGCAACGCAATGTCTTTTTCCGCCGTGATCAAATAGAAAAGCATCAAAGAGAAGTAAGGTAATGTCGATAGGTTCCTTCAAACGCTGTATAAACACAATTATGAAGTGCCATCAAATATACCTATCAATAGACGGTAAAATGGAGGTCACTCAGAGACAAAAACAAAACATTTGACATATTTCATCGTAGTTAACATCATCCTTTTCAACGCTGGCCACTCTATACTGTTTCCCCACGCCAGCTCCCCCCCCCCCCCCCCCAACCACTGACCGGCATTCCCGGTAGGCCGTCCACGGAGCGCCCGTCTGGGCCCACGAGGCCCGGAGGCCCCTCGGGTCCCGGGAGGCCCGGAGGGCCTGGCTCCCCGGCGTCGCCTTTGAAGCCCTTGGAGCCGCCTGTGAAGAAGAGCTGGCCCGGGGGTCCGCGCAGGCCCGGCCAGCCGGCCATGCCTGCCGACACGGGTTAGACCTGAATTACGGGTCGATACGGGGAAGGAAGTATGAACAGAACGAGCCGTTCCCAAGTTAATGCAATTCTCTATTTATCTAGAGAACAGGTAAACTAGTTAAACTAGTGAGCTTATAAGTAGTTTCAAGTTACGTATCTTGTGATGACATAAGTGATTAAAACTTGTTGTCCGCAAGTGCACTGAATACATGCAATACACAACCTGGAGAAGTGACTATTCCTATGTAACGTATCGCCCAAGGCCCTGTATCGCCTATTATATCAGTTTATCAATCATCCTTTTCCTGAGCCCTCTGCAGAAAGGCGCTCATTGTTCTCGAGGCCCCCACCCACCGTTCGCTCCGGGTAGCCCGTCCATTCCGGGGTAGCCCTCCGCTCCAGGCAGTCCGGACGGACCGGGAAGACCATCTGGTCCTGGTGGTCCAACAAAGCCGTCTGGTCCAGGTAGACCATTCCAGCCGCTCTCACCCGGCTCGCCCTTCTCACAGACACGAGAGATTCCTGTCGGGTCAGAGGTTAGAGGTCAGGTCACGGGCTAGGGGTCAGAAGTCAAATCAGTAGCCATAGATAGATCATAGGTCACAGGCTAGAGGTCGCAGGTCAGTAGCCATAGATCATAGGTCACAGCCACAGGATAGAAGTCTCAGATCAAACGTCACAGATCAAAGGTGACATCAGAGATAGGATATAAGGCGCCACAAAAGAGGTCAAAGGTCAGGTCACAAGGCGGATAGGCCAATGTCAGGTGACAAGGTCAGGTCACAAGGCGGATGGGCCAATGTCAGGTGACAGATCAAACTTCACGATTGTTGTGGTGAAACATAAAACACATCGGTTGTACAAATTACATAGACGGTCACGCATGATTCAGAATAAGTGTTTATGCAAATTAGAAAGTACAAACCATCTTCTATCATTATCTGCATGTTTTTAAGGATTGACCGGAAGTCAAGTTGAAGAAGTTGGAAGCTTACTCGAAAGCTGAAAGCTGGAGTGAAAAAATCTATTGCGGCCATTATTATTAGGTAAAATGCGTCTCATTCCCAACGCAACGCAGCCACTCTCTCCCTCTCTCCCTCTCCCTCTCCCTCTCCCTCTCCCTCTCCCTCTCCCTCTCCCTCTCCCTCTCCCTCTCCCTCTCCCTCTCCCTCTCCCTCTCCCTCTCCCTCTCCCTCTCCCTCTCCCTCTCCTTCTCCTTCTCCTTCTCCTTCTCCTTCTCTTTCTCTTTCTCTTTCTCTTTCTCTTTCTCTTTCTCTTTCTCTTTCTTTCTCTCTCTCTCTCTCTCTCTCTCTCTCTCTCTCTCTCTCTGTCTCTGTCTCTGTCTCTGTCTCTGTCTCTGTCTCTGTCTCTCTCCCTCTCTCTCTCTCTCTCTCTCTCCCCTCTCTCTCTCCAGCCCCTCTCACCTGGTATACAGTCGTCTCCTCTCTCTCCGGGCACTCCGGGAATACCGTCCGTGCCGTCAAAGCCGTCCAGTCCGGGAAAGCCGGGAGGGCCCGGGAGGCCCCTGGCGCCTTTGGGGCCCGCTCTTGGGAACACTGCTCGGCCCGGTAGACCCTTCGAACCTGCGGGGTCCCGAAAGGCCCAATTAGTGGAGCGATACAGAGTAGCGTGAATAAGGAAAGCATCCGCAGGGTCAGTGATGAATAGAAATGAAATTACTGGCTTCACGCCACATAAATAATGACATGTGAATATGTGATTCATGTTCCGCTAAAAACTGATCAACTTTTTATTTCAATAAGATTTTCAAATGCGACCATCGTGAGCGAAAGTATAGGTAATGCCGCTGTTCCGAGAATGAGACAGGAGCCAAAATGATGCATTGAGCCAGTTTCTACGAGCCGTATTATTCCAACATAGTCACAGACACTAGGCTTAACACCGACCTGCTTCACCCGACGCTCCTGAGCTCTGAGACACTTATCTCCTAGAGTGACCTTTGCCCTCGCCCGTGCCGGCGTCGGCGCGTCGTGCCACTGACCTTCGAACCCGGGATCTCCTCTCATTCCGGGCGCTCCATCTCGTCCCCGCGGTCCGGGCCGGCCCGGAATGCCCGGAATATCGTCCCCCGGAGGTCCGGGCAGGCCGGGCCGACCGAGGAATCCCTCCGGCCCGGGTCTTCCGGGAGGCCCCTGGGCGCCCGGAAGACCGCTGATGAATCCGTCATCGCCGCGGTCCCCCGGAGGTGAGAAACCCGGAGCGCCGGGCAGGCCCGGAGGGCCGTCCGGTCCGGACGGGCCCCGAAATCCGGGCTCTCCGCGGTATCCATCCAGTCCCGGATAGCCCGGCTCGCCCTTCGGTCCTACGAAGCCGATCTCCCCCTGCGGCCCGACCGTTCCCTTCAGGGCCATCGACAGACTCGGGTCGTAGACTCCCTTTGGACCGGTGAATCCCTGCGGTCCGGGCCGGCCCGGGGATCCGGGCTCGCCCGAAGCGCCGTCGTAGCCCGGAATTCCGGGCTGGCCGTCGCGTCCGGCTGATCCTAGAACGCCCTTGGCGCCCAGCGGGCCGGGGGGTCCTTCTCGTCCGTATTTGCCCCGAGGACCGTCGTCGCCTCGACTTCCCAACGGCCCCTTGGAGCCCGGAGGGCCCCGGAATCCGGGGTTTCCGTCGAAGCCCGGGAGTCCACGGTCTCCGGGTAGTCCTCTGGCACCTCGCATTCCCTTTGCTCCAGGGGGACCCCTGCCGGTCACCGGTCACACATCAATCTTCGTCCCAACGGCATTATGTCAGCACTGTACATACACTGTACAGCTAGCTATACAGTTCCGGGATGGGTAGGTAACAGAAAGAAACGACCGGGCTTGTGTCGTCCCTAAACGCTGGGGTGACACGAAGCTTAGATGTGTCGGCTAACATGCCGCTACTAAAAGACTCCTTTCGGCAACTTATAACGGTCATTTGGTCTCAATAATACAGTAGAATCAAAAATTTCTCTGTTCAGCTCAGTGCACTTCATTCCTTTACTTTTTGAATATAAAACACACCAACCAAGTTTAATAGATAAACGCAAAGGCTCCCCCTGGAACGTGTATACAGACTCAGCTGAAGCAGCAAATATTCACCCGCTCATTGTCCTCTTAAAAAACTCGCATGCCGCCCTCACATTCGACAAGGTGCAGAGCTGCCAGAGCAATTAAGTTGTAATCAATACTTACGGAGGTACATTTTCGTCGCCGCCGCGGCCGCCGCTGTAGACAGGACGGCGGCCGGGCAGGCCGGGCTCACCCTGTTCGCCCTTGACCCCGGGCGGTCCCCAGCGGCTGTCCCCCATCGCGCCCTTAATTCCGGGCAGTCCCGGGGGGCCGGCGTCGCCCTGAAACAGGCACGGGGTATGGGGAGGCGGCCTGAACCGGGTGGGCCAAATGGGTGGAGTTCTTGGGGGTTCTAGTCTCTGCCAGCATCCGCCATCCGGTTTTGAGATAGATTAGCGGTTCTAGTGGGGATCTATGTATGGGTGGTGGGCTTTACGTTACGCTATTACTGAGGGCGATCTTAACAGAGGGTGGCAAGGATAAATCCGTTAAAGCTCAGACATTCCGATTCGTAACTTATCGAAAAATGCATAAATTATAAGTAACTACAGCAGATTTACTCGTAAATTAGCAATCACATGCAAACACCCGACAAACCTTTTTCACCGTTCCGTGCTTCTATCCTCATGAGACTGAAATCCTTCTCCTCCACGCCGCAACCCCCACTCCGGGCTGGACAGGCGCCTTTATCTAATGCGGGCTGCTCCCCTGGAGCGGCACCACCGCTCCCGAGGGAGCGCACCCCGTAGCCGGGTGCAGAGAGTGCTTGGGGGGCTGGTCGGCCTGTCCATTCGGACGGGCTTAGCCCCGGCGACTCTCTAGGGTGCCTGCCCCGACCAATGTCTCCCCCTATATCCTGTCATCCTCCCGGCTCGAAATGGTCTCATTGGACCGAAAGGGCCTAACCCAACAAAACAAACAAACAAACCTCTTTAGGATTATGAAAGTGCAAGCAACCAACACGACCTTTCTCACGGTGAAGAGCCGAACACACAGTCATGCCAGGCGTCCAATGTTGCAACTAGTTAGACTGCATTGGTTTCCTGCTCTAGATAAGGCAAACTGTAGTTATACCTACCTGAAAACCGGTGCTGCCTTGCATTCCTTTGTAGCCCTTGAATCCCTCGGGACCACGCGAGCCCTGTGGAAGACAAAAATAAGCTAATTATTGAAACATGATAAGTGGACGAGAAACAGGTTCCTGTGCTGAAGCTTAAAATTAGGCGGCCTCTATCATATAGTTATAGTGAAACATTTCCGTAATAATTATATAAACCTCCATCTTATACCTACATAAGCACAGTTTTGCGATCGAAATAATTTAACAATAAGTGCTGAAATATATATTACTGACCGGGCCGACGAAATTATTTGGAAACGAGGTTTGCAAAATTGACGGAGGCCCGAGTGCGGAGCACGAGGGCCGGAGTCAAATTTTGCAAGCCGAGTTTCCAAATAATTTCGTACGGCTGAGGTCAGTAAGATTTTTCCTACATGCCGCATACCTATTAAAACGTTTTGACAGGTTTTGGTGACACTTATACAATTCTTTTGTCTATAATTTTCTAACAATGATTGCGTTACTGCTGTGGATGAAGCTTTGAAGGAAATTCATAGAAGAAAATGCATCAAAATACCTCACTTCAAACGGAATCTTCTCTGAAAATATTTCCTCAGAATCGCACAACAATTGGATATCCAAGGAGCATAATACATGAATGATTTGCCACTACATAAGAACAAGAAGGTATACTATTCCTAGTGATTAAACGTGAATTTTCCAGTCTTCAGCTCTTGCAAAAATCTTTGCTTTATATAGGTATGTAATCGTGCTTTGTTGATGCCCTATGGCAAAACGTTCGTGAAATACATTATATTTTCCATATTTTACATGTTTGTTTCGAGGAAAGGACTACAACTATCAAATAATAACGCAATAAATGAATAAACTTAGGCCCAAGGAAACGGTGTACATATAAAACGAAAATAGGACAACAAACGATAATGGATTTCGGTCGGTTAATAGGCGCATATCTAACCATAATTTTGGCTTTGTAACCAATACAAAATATTTCAAAGCCCTTTATAAAGCAGAGCAGATATTTTTTAACAAAAAAAGTTAGCTTTCTAATTTTACGATGCAAATATCATGCAATAATGATGTCAATTATACATTCCCTGGGTTAATGCGGGCTGACGCGATAAGCTCTATAGTTTAGAGGTCATTGCCCTGGGCAGTAAACTCGGGCAGTAAACTTTTGTTTCCTGCCCGGCCTATCAAATAACATGGCATTTTGACACCGACAGTTTCTTGGTCATAGTTTTACTGCCCGGCTCGTGCTGTGGTTAAGACATACCCCGGCATGTAGGAAAAAAAACTTTGCAATGAGTAAAAAATGCGGAGCCAATAAAGTAAGCTACATACCTACTCGAGACATGCTGAAAATGGTGCACATTGCGGATGTGTCGACATGGTCTCTAAAACGCTTAATCACTCCCGGGCAAATGCATCAGATGATCGTCTTCATTAATAACCTACTGTAGGTAGATAAGATAGGCAAAGAGCACCTCTGCAGGCGCGCCGCCTGCGGCCACTGACCGGCAGACCGTTGCGGCCGTCAGAGCCCGGTTCTCCTTTGATGCCCACTGAGGTGTAGCCACCGTCCCCTGGGTCACCGGGGCGACCTTTCAGACCGTCAAAACCTGAGGGGAGCGCACATGTCAGCGGTTAGAGACGATGGGAGGCCAGTCCAGACCCCTGACCAGATTCCCAAGACTCAGGCAGGCAGAGCTCAAAGGCTAGGAGAAACCACGGAGTACACACCTTTGGTCCTGCACCGCCCTTGCTTGTTGATCTGACTACCCCATGTCCCGAGCTACCCTTACCGGAGACTATGCGTGTATTCGGCATCTGGAAAATGAAGGATAATTTTTTCCGGGATCACCGGGATCATTCGGTGTTTTAAGAGTGACACCTTGCACAACGGCACAGGACAACGAGTAAAAGAACCATTTGTGAAGCAAACGCAATCTAAAAATGCAACTAAGTGCATCGATAGTCCCTGCAATACCAAATACCTACCGGTGATCCCGGATAACTATCCCTCATCCTCCAGATGCCGAACATAGGGCATATGTAACCATCAGTGCAAGTATTCACATCGCTCGGCTTTCTGCACCGCCCTCTGCATGACCATTTGCCGCCCTGGCCATGACGGTCTCGGCCCACTCAGACCTGGATAATTGATGATTAACATGTCAGACACCGCGCGGCGAACGGTCGACATAGTGATATAGCGGAACGGAGGGGACATAGCGACCCGTATCCGTCCCTGTAGGAACACATCGGAAACACACAGCGCCCCGCTCCATCTACCGTTCTTTTTTCGCTGGGTTAGGACCTTCCAGTCTGACGAGACCACTTCAGAGCCGGAAGGATGATAGGAATTAGGGGGAAACATTAGTCTGGGTGGGCACCTTAATAGCGAGTCATCTGGGCTGAGCCCGCCCCATAGGACAGGCCGCTCAGCCCGATCTGAAAGCATTTTGTGTGTATTTGTATGTATTTACGATCATGAGCGATCCACATGACGTGGCGATCCCTGCCTTCACCCGGCTACGGGCCTGCTCCTATGGGAGCTTCCCGCATAGGATAAAGCTGCCCTTCCAGCCCGGAGCCGGAGGTTGAGGCGTGGATGAGGATTTGACTCTCCTGATGATGGATGATGGAAAAAGTTGTGACCACCTAGGTATAGTCGACTACAGAATGATGTTCCACTTTTCACAGGCAATTATTTGCCTGGGGTGGTAGGCTGTGCGGCATCACACGGGCTGAGTTCACAAATTATAGCTTTGTCCCATTGCTCACAATCGACACGCTTAATTACGTGATAAACGGCACAACTTAGTGCTCCGGTCAACTGATGGCTTCTGAGAAGCGGAACATCATTCTGTAGTCGACTATACAGTGCACTCGCAATGGCCTCATACCAGCGTAGCCCCCTCTCCACCGGATCTGACGCCGCCCCTGCCCACTGACCTGGAGCGCCGCGGGGCCCGGGCGGGCCGCGCGGGCCCGGCGACCCGCCCGAGTGGCCAGCATGGTGGCAGCAGTCCGGCAGGGCCGGCGGACCTCCCGAGTGCCCGACAGGGTGGCAGCAGCAGCCGTCCGGGCCCGGTGGGCCCCGCTGCCCGGGTTCGCCATTGAAGCCCTGCGGGACAGCTGGGGACTCAGCACACCTGCCGAGTGAAATCATTTAAAAATCACGTGATAATTTCGACCTAAGCCTTACGGTAATACCACCGTTGAAGCGACACTACAGTAAAAATGAAATGTAGGCATGCTGAAGGTTCGTATTTATTTATAATAAAACACAAATATCCACGCAGTTCACACAATCTTTCAATAAAACTGATGAAAACTTTCTTTCCTCGTCTGCATTCGCCACTAACCGGTATTCCAGGAGCTCCTGAGAAGCCGGGCGCGCCCATGTCACCGCGATAACCGCGTTCTCCTGGGTCACCCTCCTGGCCACGATCACCCAGGGGTCCGCGGCGACCCGGCAGGCCCATCGGCCCAGTGTCTCCCGGGGTGCCCTGCAGGCCCGTCATGCCCGGAAGACCTTTGATGCCCGGGCTGCCGGGCTCGCACGCGCCGATGCATTGCTGTCCGTGATGACTGCGCACCTGTCAAAGAGAATGGTGGTTAGTGTTACCTTTATTGGGCATGGACGGTCCTAAGCTATGGGTTAAAAGAAAAGATGTTATGCATCATGGGTATCGGAGCACGGGTGTTTGGGAGACGGGCTGTAGGTCACGAGGCGTGGGTCGTGGGTCATCGGTTCCGTATTTTGAAGATGATGACGATTGGGGGGCTATTTTTCTCTTGTATCACAGCATCAGGTCACGGACGGGACTCACGAGTCCTGGGTAATGGGTAGTGGATCTTGGATCACGCAGGCATTAGGTCATGAATCTTGAATGCTTGACTGGTGAAGGTTGCTACAAGTAGATTGCACTCCTTCTGCGAAAGAGGTGGCAACATCGAGACGAGGAGACGAATAAGTGAAATGGAGATCGGCAAGCTACGACCGTCAGACGTCAGTACGTATAACACATGAAGGGCACAATGCATTAAAACTTATCGCTTAGCTATTGCCCTGGCCTCGTCAACTTTCTTCAGAGGTTATTTTTAAAATTAATTTCAGGCAAGGCTAAGTTACGACGAAGCATTCGAGGTGGTTTAACCCACAGTGTTTAAGCTTAATCCTCGCCTCGCCTGACCTATTGGCTTTCTACATAGGTACGCCCCGCGGCCAAGGGGGTGGTGGTACGACCCCCCCCCCCCCGCCGTATCGTCCCTAATTAGTTAGAGACTCGCGGAATAAATAAAAGTGTGCGCAGCCGTTCCGAGACGCAGCGATTGGTAGCCGATTGTCTCAGGTCAGCCGGTGACCTCAGAGGTCAAGCCACGTGGCCCAGGCACAAACTTGGTTTTTGGTATATAACATCGCCAAAAATAGTCTCAGAGCCGCGATTTTGGCATCATCGTGTTTGTCTAGCTCAGGCGCGTCAAATGGTATACTTTTTGCTCGGGTGAGGTAAACTTGGTGTTGACCTCGGGTCAAGGTCAGGTCAGAGCCCCTCAGGTCATCAAGTTGGTCAAAGGAGATCATATTGCATACAATTCAATTTGGCAGGTCTTTTAGAGTTCATTGGTAGCTTTCTTGACTCACTAGCTCAATTTGATCGGAAGAATAACGAAAAACTCAGATGACGTTACTGACAAATGACGTCACGCAAGGTTAACAATGCAAGAGTGAAGCATCAGACTTTGCGAGGAGTGCGTGAAATCACGATTCCGTGTACTGTAGATAGTTTTTGATCATTTTCGGCGCCAAAAGTTACATCTCCTTACGAAGTCAGTGCCCAGAGACGGCGCAGCGAACTGAGTGCGTAGCGCAGCTATACTGGAGGTCTGAAATCATGTCTTAGATATCGACAAAGGTAGGCTTGTCGCTTTAAGAGAGGTAGGTTTCACTAACAAGGAATGTGCGATTCGATTGAGAAGAAGTGCCTTGGGAAGAAGGGATATGACTTCGCCTGTTAATGGGCCATGAGCCTGTTGGCGATTTATCTGAATAAATAAGAATAAATAAATAAAATAACCGTTTCCATGTTCCAAGTCCCCGACTTACTATTCAGTGGAGCTTCTAGACGTAGGTCAGCGGAGCTCCTAACTGACCCACGACCTAAACTTCAGTGAAATTATTTGATTATTTTCAATGGAACGCCAATTGATGCCCAGACATAGCTTGGTTTGGCGAACTCAAAGGATCATAGGCACGCCTCAGGTTTCCAGCCGTTAAGCTTGAATTACCAAATATCAATCGCCTCCAATAATAAAGCTGGACAGAGGTGTCCTCAGGTTTCACCCCTCCTCCACCCTTACCCCTCCCCCACAGGCCACCTTTTCATCCCCCCCCCAACTCACCTTTCGCGCCGCCGAGGCTGGCGAGAGAAGCACGGACAGCATCAGGAGGAGCCAGGCCAGCCGGGTCAGCTGGGGCCGCGGGGCTCCCGTCCCGTCGCCGGCTGGCCCGTGGAGCCCGGCCACCACAGGTCGGTCACGACAGCACCGGTCACCGAGGCCTGACCCCCTCAGACCGTGCGAGCGAGACGAGCCGTCGCCAGACGTCCTCTGCCGCATTGTGGACCCGGTTCGTCACACCCTAACCGGGTTTCTTCTGCGCTTTTCACCTTAGATGATTCTATTCCGCTGAGTTGCTATCACAGTCGTGCATTTCAGCTTCCCTTCAGTTGTTCTTCACCTTGGATGGATGAACGAATATCCGCCACTGACTTGCACCGACCTCGTGCGACCAGGTGAACCTCTTGCAAAGTCCAACTGGCCTCTTGTAACCTCCACTGACCTCCACTGGCCTCCACTGACCTCCACTGACCTCCACTGACCTCTGTTGACCTCGTGTGACCTCGGGCCTGGGCAGCAGACTGGCGTCTACCGTCGGCGCCGTCGGCCCCGGTCCGTGTGACGCTGCTCTGCTCAGTGACACGCCGCCAGACCGGCGGCTCCGTCTCCGATAACGCTCAGGTACACAGTGCCCGGGCTGACACCGCGGCAACTGAGCTCAGACCCCCCCTCTCCCCCTCCTCGGCTCCCTCACTTAGGGGGCAGGGCGGGGAGGAAGCTGCCGATTGAATGAGAAATCGGTGACGGTGCACAGGTAGGAGATGGATTGTATTTTCAACAGCTTCGGTAGGTTTGTGTGGTGTTCCCGCGTGTGGTAACTAAGCGGCCATTGCAGACGGATATGGCCTTGACGGGCGGCGGTGTCGTTATCAGGGCACATGGACGACAAAGGGACACTTTGCTGCACGAAAAGTCAATGAACAATCATTGCCAGCCACTATTGGATTACGTAGTGGTGTTTGGACACACTAGGATAAGCAGCGAAGTCCGATAACACGCAGCACGGGGGATGGGGAAAGTAGGACAAGACGCCTCAATCCCCCATGCGCAGTCGTTTCTTCTTGCAATGCATGTTATGAGAAAATATCCAGCGTAGCTATTTGTTGAGACATCACGAAACTAGCACTTACAAAAATAAATATCGCAAAGCTGTGGAAAGGTAAAAGACCTCATTTGGAAACTCAACGTTTGGTAGATCAGTAATGCCAACGAATGCCAATTTCATGCTCGACAAACTGGACAGTGAAATTGTCTTCACGTAACAAATATATTGCTGACAATTTTCGGTATCAAACAATTTGACCTCTGTCACGTGGCGGGTGCCTAATTCAGGAATCTCATCGCCCTCAGTAATCCTCCTAAGTGTTCCACCTATCTCCGATCCGCTCCAATCGAAGCATAGTTGTCTGATAGCCAGCGAGCGCATGGCTATCTGCCGTACCATTCACTGTATATTACTGACCCGGAGACGGCCTTGGTTGTCTAGTGTCTTGTCTAAAGCATCGCTGTCGCACGCAGTACGAGCTTACGAGAAATCACAATCAACTGTAAAATAATATTCGTGCATTTAAAAACATTGAAAAGACGTTGCCTTCTCCAATATTAACGAGACAAGTTAAGATCAATACGCAATTAAAATATTGATCGACGCATGTGACTATAGGACTCATTCCCTGGGTGATTGTAGGTCTGTCCAATACGTCTGGTTGGCCTGTCCGTTTATCAGTCCCTCCTTCTGTCTGTCTGACCATTTGAAGGTTCGTGGCCATTCATTCATATATTCATCAAGGCCATCTGTCCCTCTGCCCGTCTTTCCATCCATCTGTCCGTCTTTCCATCCATCTGTCCGTCTTTCCGCCCGTCTGCCCGTCCATCCATCTGTCTGTCTGGGAATATGTGAGTCTGTCCATCTGTCCATCTGTCCGTCCGTCTGCCTCACGACCTGGGCTCAGCCTTATCCCTCTTAGCCAGTGTGCGGCAGTTATTGACACAGTCCCAGATAGTGAGCTCTGATAGAAGACAGTGTGCGAGTGGATGAGCCGCCTCACCTGCATGGAGCCAGGATTTGTCCCCCGAATGTGTGTCGAGGGGTGTGTGGTTTACAGAGGGATTATTAGGAGAGGATGGGAGTTCTAGAGAATGGTATTCGCATACAGTGGCACCGTGCAATAGTTCGTGCACCAATTCACCAGCAGTATGAAACCAGTTGGAAAGTCGACTTTACTTTCATAAAGGCAGTATTCGGTAGGTATTGATCACTTCGAGATCACTGAGAGCAAGCACCTGCACGCGTAAATGTATCCAATCCAGTTCACTATACAATTGATTGTAAAAGCAAAGGAACTTCCGGCACTTACGCCCTGATGATGCCCGTTAAAAACATGGCTCTAAATGTGTTACGGTGTAAAATGATATCAGGCATCCCGGTACAAAAAAAGTGATGCCCTATGTAAGATGATGCCAAGATGAACAATGAGCATATTCTGTCGATATCGTACACGTGGCCTGTGGCCATCTCATTTCACTGATGACTGTAAGCGTGCCTCCAATTCCTTATCGGCTTCGAATCGTATTCAAACAGCGACAAGTAGTTCTTTTCAGAAACAGGAAACCACTGACCAACTTCAGTCATCGATAAACGGCATGCCTGAGCCACTTGTCTTCTTCTGTTTCCGACGTAGCGTTAATGGGACTAAAAACAGGCTTATCGATGAGACGGAGAAAAGCCCACACGGCACATACCAACACTCGAAATAGAGGTAAAGTGCACAAACAGTACATCGAAACAAAAAGTCTGTCAGCCTGCGCAACTGTCAGCTAAGCAGCTATCCTACTGATGCATCAAAAGTTCTGTTTTTTTTTTTTAGTTTAGGAATCTTAAAAATATGCATATCATGTAACTCATTGGTCAATTCAACTTATGATCAAAAACTCAACGGAAAAAGAGTTAAAAAACTGTATAAAAATCATAGCAGAGAAAGGCCGGAGAGAAGCAGAAACAGACTAGGTATTGATGGCCAGCAGTAGACGGCAACTCCTCGCTCGACATAAAAAAAAAACAATGAGTCCCAACACAGTCCTTTCCTCTCCCCCTTCCCCTCCAGCGGCTGGTCAGCCGATGAGTAAGAAGAAGGAGAAATGAGAAGAGGTTTCGTGCACACACTTGGGCAATGTTCGTAACCACCTATAGTCGTATTAATCAATACTGAGCGACTATTGTGATATTAGCAACCAGCCAACAGAGTAGAACAGAGTAGTGAAGGACCGGAACAGACTGCCAAGAGAGGTGGTGGAGGCTGCATCTACGGCATGTTTAAAAACAGGCTAGACCAACACACGGCTGCCGAACCTGCTTCCTCACATCACTATTGACCGCATTTCCTAGTCCGGCTCGATGTGAGCGCTGAATAGACCGCTCACTTATATTAAACTTCAACTTCCACTCCAACCACTCAATGCTTGAAGGCCCGTGTACCGACCTGTCGACAGTACCAGTGTCATTCGACTCAGGTCATCGCCGTAGCACCCGGTCCCAATCCCGATCCGGGAAACCCCGGAGGACACAGGAGACGTTGGAATGAACGCTATAATGCACCGTGAGCACCGGGGGTTCGGTGACAGCTTCCGTCCATATCGGAAAACGCTGGCGCTGGAGTCAGTAGTTCCGTCCACTGTGGCCTGGCTGATGACATTTGTTAGCTAAAAAAGACGAGAGCTAGCAATGCTTTTTGATGTCCTAGTTCCTCCCGTAAATCGAGGAGTGTTTTGTTGTTGCATATGGAAATATTTTCATAACTCCACAACGCGACCCATTGGCCATTGTTATATAACACAGCCTAATCAACCAATTATAGTAATGCTTTTCTTATTGGGATCTCTGCGATCTCAGGGATCCTTATACGGAGCCAATCTTTCTTATTATTATTCTGAGGATGTTTTGAGACCCACCTACCGCTTGTCAGCTGTCATCTAACAGGCGCTTAGTGGACACTAGACGGGTACAGCGTTCGATGAAATCACATAAAATATTTACTTTGCTCCTAACAAATTACAAAGATCATATAAATTACCATAAATCATCTAATCTCTATTGCATTCATAAACCCTCAGTCCCGCTGCAGACTGTTTCTCAAACATCCAAAGTCCCGACGTCCCCACACGATATAGCTATCAAACTTAGGCGACCGCAGACTGTTTTGATCCAACCATCAAACGGCAAATCTTATCGTGCTGTTGCCACCCGGTAAATCGGCACCCATGGCGGGGGGGGAGAGAGAGCGGAGGGGGGGGGGGGGGGGGTGCTATCGCTCAGGTTAGGGAGTGGCGCGCTGCAAAGTTCAGTTTGAACAGGAACGGATTCGGGCAAGGCGCGACAAATATTCCAGCCAGTTACGGTAAACAAGAGTGAATGGATACGAATTCAAAGCAGCTAAAAATCCGGACTGATTGCTGTGCGGGGATACCAAACATTGCAATGAATCAGAACTGAATTATGCTACAGATATCAGCAATACCTGAATGAAAAATAAAACACGAGGAACTTTGGAAACGGCAGTGTCAACCAACCACAAATAACATACGAAGTTTGCTCATTCCAGAATAAATTTGTCCACGGCGTTGCAGACGGTTTATCCGGCCGGTGATTGCTCGGTCAGGACCGGACATGCCTCCCCAATACCCTCCAAACGAGAGCGTGCCTTCCACGAATTTGAGACCAGCGGCACCGGTGACTTCTGTGGGTGGACTGGTCGTGAAGAATGCCCGCTCAGCTCGCTCAACTTCCTACCTAAAAACACGGCATCTAGTGTCAGTAGTTCGTGTAGTGCCAAACGCAATGGAATTCTGACGGTGGTATGGTAGTAGCGATTCTCGACTTACAAGGCGCATGCAATGCAGCGTATACGCCTCGACTTTCTGCCAGTGTAAGGACTGAGGTGAGGCTGCAGATGTTGGTATCACCGTCTCGAATTGGCGTGTCAACGAGACCGTCCCCTATTCGAGCGAACAAACAGACTATGGTGGGCCAACCCAGCGCCAAACGCAGCGGAATACCTCATACCTACAGCCCACTGGTCCTGAGCAACAGAAGCCGACAGATGAGCTTCAAAAGCAAACTAGATGCAACGATAGAAGACATGAACGGCGACATCAAGTAGCGTCAATTTTCCTGATAACGCATCTGTAATCAGCTTTTACAAAATGGATTGGAGCTGCGCTGTTCCCACGGGTCTGAAAACACGACCCAAATGACAAATCTACCCCGATCTAAGCCCTTTTAGCGCACGTTTACGGCTGTTTTTAAAGATCCTGTCCGGCTGCTGCTGACCAAAATAGGTCCTGGTTTCCTTCCACGGGACAGTATACTGGTGACCTTAATCCGTGACCCCATCTGGTCCTCGTCACCCCTCAGCTGTGCCCTCAGGCACTGCCCCGGGGCACCGTCCAACCCAACGACAGGGAGGAGGAGCCGGGAGGAGGCCATTCGCGTTCCGACGCTGGACGAGAGCAGGTAAGGAGACAAGGAGCGGCGAGGTGGTACAGAGTTAGAGATGGGGACAATTGGGCCACAGCGTATGCAGAAGGCATTTTATTTCAATTCATTCATTTATATGTACTCAGCTTTGTAGTTAGCTGAACCTTTATATTTTTACAGATAAGCGAACCACACATCTCCAAGATGCGGATCTTCGTTTACCTGACGGCTCTGCTGGGCCTGAGCTCGTCCCTGCCTCACGACACGACCTATCCGGACACGGACGGAAGGTCGTTTGTAAACTTCAACATCAGCCCGCCGCGGAAATTCACCAACCAGGGTAAGTTAAGGCAAATGAAACCTACAACATTGCGAGTTGCGACTACAATCCAGGTGAACAAACTGTGGTCTTCCGCCGTCAGTAACATAGTAATATAGTGTGTCAATGTGCTCATTGTGTGCGGTGTAGAGCACACAAATGAGAGCATGTTTGAGAGTTTCCACGAAAAACAGCGGAGCTGCCTCATGACCCACATCTGCCGGTTTTCAGCATTCTCTGAATCACGTTCTAACCTCTTTAAGTCCGCTTTCAGCGCTCTTTGAGTCATCTCGTGACCCCAATAAGCCCATTATCAGCGCTCTCTAAGGCTCACCCTCCCGTTTCTGTCCGTTTTCAACGCTCTCTGCGTCATGTCCCGACTCATTCCTTTCCGTGTATTTCAGCTCTCTCCAAAGCTGAGGCGTGCCGAGACCCGTCTGGGTTCACGGGCTACTGCGTGGCCTCGTCCGCGTGTCGGGCCTTCAATGGCACACAGGGCGCCCGCTGTCCCAAGAGGCCGGCAGGCACCGGCACCTGCTGTCTCGGTAAGATTCGCTGGACAGTGGACAGTGTGGTCTGTTTGCTGTCTTGGTAAGAATGGGATTGTGATCTCTGATTTTGGAATTGCTGACTCTGCTTTAAGACTCCGATCATGATGTTGAACGGAGGCATGCACATCAGTGTACTGAGGTGTTATTCCCGTTTCAGTGGACCGCTGTCCGGTGGCGCCACCTGCGGTACCGGCCGGAGGGGCCGTCATCACAGCACCCATACCAGGTAAAATACCAGTAGGCCAGAGCTCACATTACTTACAAATGTGGATGATAACTCGAAACATCCTTCCCATTTAAACTGGACCCAAGGAATCCATTCTGAGCACTGAATTGTATGAGAGAGCTTTATCGACTAATTCATTCCTTTTTTAGAACACATGACCTCACTTGACCCCTTAATATGTCCCCAGGCAGCGGCAGTGCGGTGGGGACCGAGGTCCAGTTCATATGACCTCACGTGACCCCTTCATATGTCCTCAGGCAGCGGCAGTGCGGTGGGGACCGAGATCCAGTTCATCTGTCAGCCGGGCCTGGTCTTTGAAGGCATCCCGGAGGTCATGGTGACCGCGACCTGTGACGTCAGAGGCACCTGGTCCCCGGCCGTCATCCCAAACTGCGTACCAGGTATGTCAAATAACCAAGGTCATGACGTGGGAAAAGTTGTCAGCTTCCATTTCTACACCTTTGAGCATGTTTTCATGTTTTATGCTCAAGCCTCACACCGGGGTTTGTGAGGCAAAAAAACAAGGACTGGTCAATGATCATCCATTTCCAGACATTAGATGTCATTTGGCTCATTTTTTTTTCTCGAAATGAAGCAGATTTGTACGCTATGCCTGATGGACCATCCGTGACCTGACCCCTCCCCCTTACAGCGCCCCCCACGGTGTGTGTGTCGGAGCCGCCGTCGGCGCCGGCCGACGTCCTGGTTTCGGACGGAGGAGACCGGTTCATCGGGGCGCTGGTATTCTACGTGTGTACCTCGGGCACCTTTGGAGACGGCCGGGCCATCACAGCAGCCCGCTGTGGCGAGGACGGTTTGTGGAGACCCGAGACACTGCCAGAGTGTGTCACAGGTGAGGCATTGAGACACTAGTGAGACATATAACCGGAGACACTGCCAGAGTGTGTCGTAGGTGAGGTATTGAGACACATAACCGGAGACACTGCCAGAGCGTGTCGTAGGTGAGGTGGTATACGGAGAAATTCCATAAATAAATAGCGGGAAGCAATAAAGGCCGTGCGGTGACAATAACAAATAACGCAATGGAACAGCAGAATCAACGACGGAACGATTGCCGACCTTGAGAATGGCATGTGTAAGATAAAATGCCCGCAGAAATGCACCCTTTGTGATATGTGATAATTAGCGAAGAAAAGTTGTTTGTCACAATTGTCACATTGTACGACGGAATGTCACATTGTAATTGTCACATTGCCTGCTCCGCTGTTTCCACCACTGACGTCATATCTGTGTAGTTCCAGCTTCACCGACGGAATGTTCTGTTTCCACCACTGACGTCATATATGTGTATTCCAGCCCCACCGACGGAATGCCCTGCTGTTTCCACCACTGACGTCATATCTGTGTACTTCCAGCCCCACCAACGAAATGCTCTGTTTCCACCATTGACGTCATATGTATCTGTGTACAGTCTGTCTTAAAAGTACCGCGCAAAGTGACGGTGGATCCATCAAGCCTGACCGAGAAAGGGCCCGTTTTAATTTAAAAGTCACCGACCAATTGACCTAGGGAATGGACAAGGATGCCAATTGCTTCGGTGACCCAAATTTAGCAGGCCCTTGCTCACTCAGGCTCGATGGATCCACCGTCCCTTTGCGCGGTACTTTTAAGACAGACTGTACTTCCAGCCCCACCGACAGAATGCTCTGCTGTTTTCACCACTACTCCGCTGACCGCTGTTTCCACCACTGACGTCATATCTGTGCATTTCCAGCCCCACCGACGGAATGCTCCTCCCCTCCCCCGGCGGCACCGGACGGAGTCCTACAACACTTTGACGGAAACCTGACCATCGGGGCTCTGTCGCTCTACACGTGCGCCGCCACGGGGATGGTGTTTCCGTCGGGAGCCAGCTTCCTCTTGGCCACGTGCCACGAGGACGGCACGTGGCAGCCGGACGACGTGCCGTCGTGCGCCCAGCCCGTGGCTACCCTCTCACATGGATACTGACCTGGTGAGTTTGAAGTGGGTCAGGGTCTTGATGGTTCGGATATTCAAAAAAAAGGAGACTTCCTTATTCTTTTGCTAGCGGAAAAGCATTGGCCCCAGTGCAAATCCTTAAAATGCATTCTGTCGTGAATCCTTACCTTAGCATACTTTACTCATTCTCCAAAGCGATAGGTAGACTGTACCGCATTACATTACGGCTTTGCGGCGCAGTCCATGCTCCAGATTTCAGAATGCCACTCGATATTTTCAAGCAAGCCGCCCATAGTGAAATCAGAAATTGTATGAAACATGTGTCAGTGAATCGATGATAAGCAATTAAAAATGCAAGCAATGTCTAAATTCGAGCAAAGACATCAGCTTGCAGTGCTATTATAATAACGGTGTGCTTGTTTTGCAGCCTGCTGCCGTGTGCGGCCAACGGAAAAGCCAGTTTTACTAGCACCGAGCTTCAACCGAACGAAGAAGAACCTGGTCAAAAACTACGGAGGAGACAACTTTTCGTGATGTGGGGAGGATACTTTTGCTAAGTGCCATTATCATTTTGTGATGTACATTCCTTGTGTCGTATGTGTAAATATGTGCAATATGCGAATAGCATTGCTTACATGTGTAAATATACATTTTGATCATGATGACAGTGGCCTGTGTGACGCATCCAGACAGTGGCGGCGGAATAGGGGGTGCAGGGGGTGCAGCTGCACCCCCATCGAAAAACATGGAGGTGCAAACATATCTTTTTGCACCCCCAAAATCCGTTCAAGGGGCCCGTCGCACCATCCAATACATTTCTCCTGAAAACCAGTGATCGGGAAACGAACACTGATGTGGAATCATCCGGGATGTCCAATTATGGTCAGGAACGCCCCATGCTAGTCTTTGGGGCCCCCACACCGGCTAGAAGTGTCCCGAGCCGCGTTTGGTGCTCCACGCGGTATCTGAGGGCCCCACGATGGCCTCAGAGGGCCCTTTTATGACGATCTCTGAGGGCTCCCACTTGAGGGCTTTGTCCCCTGGGGCCCTATAACGGTCACTAAGGGCCCTCATGACGACCGCTGAGGGTCCCACAGAGACTCCAGGGCCCCAAGGAGACTCCAGCGGCCACGCTGGCCTCTGAGGGCCCCTATGACGGCCTCTGAGGGCCCTTACGATGATCTCTGAGGGCTCTCACGACGAACTCTGTCCCCTGGGGCCCTATAACGACCACTAAGGGCCCTCAGGACGACCGCTGAGGGTCCTACAGGACTCCAGGGGCCCCACTGGTCTCTGAGGGCCTCTACGACGGTCTCTGAGGGCCCTTGTGACGGCCCTAGACCCAAATCAAGTCTGATGGTCCATTTGGCTTCAGACGACCCATAAAGACCCTCAATATGGCCAAAGACCCTCATGACGACCTCTGGTGATCCTCTCGAAGGCATCTAAAGGCCCTCACAACAACTTCTGAGAACCCCAGGACGGTCCCTGAGGGGCTGAGGGCTCTGACGACGACCTCTCTGGGCCCTCACGATGGTCTCTAAGACCCAGCGCAAGCTCCAAAGGCCCACACTGCCTGGCGTCTGAGGGTCCCACGACGGCCTCTGAGGGCCTCGACGGAGGCAGGCTCCAGGGGCCATGCTGACCTCTGAGGGCCCTCTTGACGGCTTCTAGGGCCTAACGAAGGTTTCAAGGGCAAACGCTGGCCTCTGAAGAACCCTACGAGGGCCTCGGAGGGTCTCAACTCAACGCAGGCAGGTGCCAGGAGACATGCTGGCTTCTGAGGGCCCCGCAGAGTTCAGATTCAGATGATCCATCGACCTTTGTGGACCTTACGAAATACGAAGGTTTCCGAGAGCTCACGCAGGCTCCTGGAATTCCACACTGATTCTCAGGCCCCATGTCGGCTTGTTGAGGCACTTTATCTGCTCTTGGTGCCCCGTCGCCGACCTCTGAGAGTCTCAATGTCAGAACTTATGGGGCCATGGGCCCTACACCGGCTTTTATGGCCCCTACATCGACTCT
Source organism: Amphibalanus amphitrite (assembly GCF_019059575.1). Lineage (NCBI taxonomy): Eukaryota > Metazoa > Arthropoda > Thecostraca > Balanomorpha > Balanidae > Amphibalanus > Amphibalanus amphitrite. The sequence continues at coordinate 123,772 of NW_024882582.1, forward strand.
TGGGACTCATGACCCATGAAATGTGGGTCTAAGCGGCTTCTAAGAATCCCCATGCTGGTTCTAGTAGCTGCCAGCCGAATATTAGGTTAGGGCTCACACGCGAGCTACTGGGACCCCGTGCATACCCCAGGGGTCTACCTGCCTCTAAGACCCCACACATACTTTTGGGGCTCAAACGTTTGCCCCTGAAGGCCCCACTGAGACCCCTTTCCTCTATTCAGTCCTCCATACCAGCTCTTTAGGCTAAACATCGGCTCCTGTGGCCTCCATCCCGGCTTTGGAGGGCCTCCATATACAGGCTTTTTTTGGGGTCCGATGCCGGTTTCTGAGAGCCCTCAAAAGACTTTCGAGCCTATACTGCCTTCTGAAACCTTTCAGCAACTTTCAAGGGACTGACCCTGATCGGAGGGCTCATTCAGTCTGGGGAGTCATGTAGTTTTCTGGAGGAGTCTCTATGTGGTCGGTTTCCAAGGGGCTTCTAAACACGGTCTTCTTGGAACGGTCTCGTAGGGCCCTCAATGGTCCACTGCGGATCCAGAAAAAGTGGTTTGAGACGCTGTGGGTGGTGGCTAGACTAAAAGATTAGCCGATAAAAACTAGCTGCATTTGCTTCTTTTTGCTTTCATTATTTGAGACAGGTAGGTAGGTACACTGCAATTTCAAACCTTTTACAGAACTTGTGTGTATGGGGAGAGTTTTCCAAACTCTTCGTTTTTCATAAATAGTCAATAAAAATCACTAAAAAAAACTGAAGGGGGCCCAAAACTTCCAGAGGGGCCCCTTGAGAAAACTTTGCACCCCCATCCAAAATTACCTTCCGCCGCCACTGCATCCAGATGAGCATTTGCGAGAAGATTATGCATACACTCAAAATGCGTGCATATGTAAGAAATAAATCAATCCACACGTCACGCCAAAAATAGTTAATGATCCAAAGCACACATATACCATTCTTGTGTGCAATCGTAACAGTGCTTGAAAGGTCGAGGAGCAACACACAAATGCAAATTGTCGAATAGAATCAACTTGCAGGGGCCCGGGAACGATTTTCAAGTTGGGGGGGCGAGCCTAAAATGCCTTATGTGATGCATATGAATCAGTGGCGTAGCTGGGGGTCTAAGGAGGCACGTATACCCCCCCCCCCACATCGGGATAAAAGGGACCCTCGAGTCCGAGGGGCCCTGCGGCGCCATTTGACCGCTGAGGGTTAACGATGGCCATATTTCTACTCAGAAGGGCCCCATGGGGCTCGTTAGAGCACCTCATGGACCCTAAATAGGCACACTAAGATCTCCATAAGGGCCCCACGCCCTCTTCTGAGGGCCTCTTGTGGCTTTTAAGGGCACCTCGGTTGTCTCCAAAGGCCCGTTACTGGCCTCTGAGAGGTCTCACCGGCCTATGAGGGGCCAGTTCTAGGAGCATTTCCCGCCTGTGATGGTCCCACACTTATTTTTCTGAGGGCCCCATAACGGCAACTGTGGGACCCTCGTCGGCGCCTATGAGGGCCCACACCGGTGTCTCTGAGGGTTTCACACCCCCAACTCTGAGTGCCTTCACCAGTGCCTATTAAAGCCCTATATTGGCGGCTTTGAGGACCCAACCAACAGGGGCGTATTTAGAAAATCGCGAAGGGGGGGGGGCCAAGGGTTTGGAGGGCGCCACCTCACCCAAGGAGGGCGCCATACGGTCGCGAGATAAAAAATCGCTCAGTGGGGGTTGGGGGGTTGGGAGGCGTTTTTTACCATGCCACCAGTTTTTTTTTGCGTAACCTCGTATAGGTCGTGCTGCATTGATTTTGCATCGTGTGTATTCTTTATACTCCAGGTCACAAAAGGTCAAGTGTTCTTGAAATGCTGCGCCGAAGGCGCACGAAATTTTTGAAAACAACCTTTTCCTCCGCTTTTTAGGCACGCCTTTTATACGATCACTGTTCAAAGCTCCTCTCGCTCTTTTACCAAATTTGAAGGTGTAAAAAATACCAAAGGTTTGGTCGGGCCGCTGCCACACAAACTGTACAGAAAGCTTGGCTCATGGGTGTCGATGTATAAAAGTTTATTGGCGGTGGCATATCTACGCACCAGATCACCGTATCGGATTGATACCGGAGCGCGAGATGCGTAAACATCATCCAAATTACCTCAGACCAGCCTTCATAGCCTTCTCACAGATGCATACAGTGTACCCACATAACCAGTTTCAATCACCGAAACTTCAGATGCCTGCTGTTGCGCCCGAACCTGTTGACAATACTTAATCGTAATCCATATAGATGCCATGATGCACGTAAAGTAGGATCAATCCGTTAAGACCAAAGACGTGTTTTATGCATCGTAGAGCGTAGATAGTTTTGGTAGGTATAGATACTTCATTCATTGTGCTGAATGCACGTTCATTTGTGGCAGTGTTCACAGGCAAGACATCAACTATGTGCAATAGAACGACTAAGTTGAAAAACATGCCAAAGGAGTAAATAAATGATAGGAGGGCAGCGATCAACGGATGTTGCCAATAGGTAGAAGGGCTGCGATCCACAGGAGGGCACTAATAGGTAGAAGAGCCCCGATCAACATCCCGAGTTTCGACAGTAGGGCACCGATAGGTAGGAGGTTGGCGAGCAGCAGGAGGGCGCCAATGGATAGAAGGGCAGCGATCAACAGGAGGGCACCAATAGGTAGGAGGGCGCCGATCAACAATCAACAGGAGGGCGCCACCAGGTAAGAGGGTGGCGAGGAACAGGAGAGCACCAATAGGAGGGTGGCGATCAACAAGAGGTCGCCAATAGGTGGGAAGGCGGTCATCAACTGGAAGTCGCCAATGAGCGGAAGGGTGACGATTAAAATGGGGGTGGCAATGGTGAGGAGGGCGCCTTTGCTCAAGAGGATGACACGAACAGGAGGGCGTCTGTGCGGAGGGCGCTGGTCAACAGGAAGGTGCCAGTGGATAGGAGGGCGGTGATCAACAGGAGGGTGCCAGTGGTTAGGAGGGCGGCGATCTACACGAGGGCGCCAATAGGAGAAGGGCCCCGATTAACATTCAACAGGAAGGACTAGGGAACCAATAGGTAGGAGGGCGGCACTGAACAAGAGGGTGCCAAAAGGGAGAAAGGCGGCCTTCAAAATTTCACATCATAGGTAGGAGAGCGCCAATAATTATGAGGACGCCGATCAGCAGAAGGGCGGCAATGTGTAGCAGGGTGGCGACCTACAGGAGGGCGCCTTCGGGTGAGAGGGCGCTTATTTACAGGACAGCGGCTTACATAGGCGACCACCGTTACGCTTAGAGAGCTACAGCCTACAAATGTGGTTGGAGGGCGCCCGAGGGAGCCCTCCAACCGTATTTGGAGGGCGTATTTGGAATGGGCGTCCTCCGAGGGCGCCCTCCATCCGTATTTTCCCTGTAAACACATTCGCGATTGGAGGGCGCCCTCCAGTCGCGATTGTTTTTCGATTCGATTATATCACAATTGCATTTGCGATTGGAGGGCGCCTTCGGCGCCCTCCAATCGCAAAGGGCGCCTTCGGCGCCCAAGGGGGGGGCATGGCCCAGTGGCCCCCCCCCTGCCTACGCCCCTGCCAACCAACACCTGCACATCTACAGGCCATCCACTGGTGACTTTTGAGGGCCCCACACCGCCGACTCTGAGGGCCCCACCGGCGTCTGACAGTACCATGCCGGTCTCTAAGGACCCCATGCCGGCCTGAGGACCCCTTGCCGGTCACTGAGACCCCCTGCCGGCTTGAAGAGAGTTCGCGTCAGCAGCTCTAAAAGCCCCACACCCGTCTGTAACGGCTCCACACCACCGTCTATGAGGGCCCACAGCAACGCCTATAACCCGCGCCCTGGTGGGGTCTGTTTATAACGCGACCTGGTGGGGGGGGGGGGCTATTTTTTGCCCCCCCTCGTATCTCCGAAACTACTGGACGGATCCGAAAAATTCAAACGGCGTTCGAAAGGCCTGTCAAATTTGTCGAGGGAAACCAAATTTTATTGACCTCGGGGTCACCGATGACGTCACAGGTCAGGTCAAAGATGAAATGTTTCACCGTTCACGGGTCTTCTAGGGAATGCGCTATAACACCGAGGAAAACGCATTTTGTCGGGAATCAACGATAGGGCGTCAGTTGCCTAGTAGATATGTTGCTGTTAGAGGTCACTGGTCATACCAGGTCAGGTCACAGGTCAGGTCACCAAAGGTCACCAAGGGTCACCACATGAACCCAACTTTACTAAGGTTATGCGATGCATGTTTTATGGCCAGTTTTTCATTTCCAACTCAATGGTGTTGGTTATAAGACCATCAGGTACGGCTTAGGTCACTTTCTGGTGGAGGTCAGGTCAAGGTCAGGTCAAAAAAGGTCAAATTTCAAAGTTGATATTTTTGCATAAAATGGGTATTGATTCGATGCAGCTCGTCACGGGGAGTCTAATGGTGCTCTTTGTTTTGCGCTACGAGGTCTAGAATTGCTGAAAATTGAGTTTGAAAATTTGACGACATCAATTTTGAACAGTTTTTTCGCTATAACTTGGCCAAAAAAAGAGGTATCGATCTCAAATTTGGTATGTAGATAGAAGGCGGTAAGGACTATCACACATATTCCGGTTTTTTTCGAAATTCAAAAAACTTTTTGGATTTTTTGGCTATTATATTCAAAAAATCTATTTTTTGATTTTTGGGGGTCAAAATCCAAAAATTTAAAAAATCCGAGATAGCAGTTTTGTAGCCCTGTCCATTCTACAGCTTTTATGTTTGAATCATTTTTCTGTATTTGCAAAGCTATAGGCCTGACAGCTCTTCCCGCGAAACCCTTTTTTGGGTCGAAAACGGCAGAACATGACGTCACTCTGACGTCATTTCCGGCTAACCTATCATAGCCTTTGGAAAAATTTTTGGTCACAATGTGTAAAATTGATGTCCGGGAGGGTACTGAAAGTTTGGTGACGATCGGCGCAGTGGTTCTGGAGATATATCGAAAAGTCTGGAGGGGGGGGCAAAAAATAGCCCCCCCCCACCAGGGCGCGGGATAAGGACCCTCATCGGCGCCTCTGAGAGAATCACACTAGCACCTCTGAGCGCCCAGACCGGCACCTGCATGGCGGTTCCACACCGGTGCCTCTAAAGGCCCCTTACCGGCGTCTCTGAGGGCCCTACGCCGGTGATTCTGAGGGTGCTACCGATAACCGAAGGCATCACACAAGCCCTAAGTGTTGCTGAGCTTTAATCCCATACCGGCCCTCCGAAGGCGCCACGTCAGTGCACTCATTGCCCCACACCCCTCCATCACACCGGAGCGGGTAAACTGTGTTATACCTATAGCAACGATTTTTACCACCGTTGTACGTTATGTATTTCTCAAAGTTGACCAAGCTGGTGCAGTATAAAATCTGGCCTGCCAAACTTATGGCCAAGGTCAGGCCCAAATCAAAGCGGGATGACAATAGCAGATGTTGTCAAATCGATACTGTATCAGCAGAAACCATTCAGATGGCAAGGAAAATGCCGTGTGTTGATGTGTAGATGTATAAAAGAAACCAGAAGGAAAGAGGTCCGGAAAAGGGAGGAAAGATCTTTTCTCGCTGCCTCAATGTTGAGGGGGCGCCGCCCCCTCGGCTCCCAAGTTGGGGGGGGCAAGCGCCCCCGCTGCCCCCCCCCCCTGTTCCCGGGTCTATGGAATCAAGCGGAAGTGTAGCAAACCAACTGCCTGACAGAGCGAATAAACACGCTCCAAAGTGAAGAAGAATCTACATATCTTGGGATAGGCGAGACAGTTCAGAAACACAGCTAGGATAGAAACAAGGCGCAACAACCGAGTCAACAACCGAGCAGCCATGGTTCAAAGCGAACTACTGACAACCCGTTCAATGTTCTCTGCTGGTGCAATGATGCGAGATGCGCACGGCTTTCCACGGTTCAACACAGTTTCACGGTCAGTTCAACACAGTGGACTGGAAAATCTCGCAATGTCACGGAGGTAATCAGCAACACACACATGGCAAAGGCGAACCGGTGTCCATAAAAATGTTAATTTCAAATGTGCTAACGTCCACAGGCGCAGCCCATAGGTATCAGTTCACACAACCGTCTGCAAGGTACGCCGACCACAGTCTGGCCACCCCTCCCCTCCCGCTAGTAGGGGGTACTGGACCGGGCTATGTCTGCTGATTTTCCCCAGCTCATGAACCGGCCACTCTGGTCGACGTCGACTCAATATCTAAACTGGACCGGACATGCAGCAGGAGATGCCAGCACCGGAAAGGGCAGGGCTTTTTGAAATGCACGTGATCAATGCTGTGCATGGAGAAACGTAAGTGCATGCAACCAAATGTTAAGAACATCAGCAGATGTCATCATCAGAGCATAAAAATGCAATAGGCATGGGTTTCATATTGAGTCAAACGTATACTTAGGCAGTGTAACTATAATAAATGACAATAATGTAACTAAGAAGTAAATGTGAAATTGAATGCAAAGAGCAGATACAAAGTTTTATCCTTTTGCAAAGGGATAATTACTACGAGTTTTCGACGCATGTTTCAGGCTGCTCTTGCAAACCAATTAGAAAGTTTAGGGCGACAATAGGCTTACAACGTCCCTGGTGAGTAGTTCGAGCACTTTCGCGAGGTTTTTATCAGCCAATGCAACGCAATGTGCTAGGAAGTCTCACAACTTTGTGGAGATGCAGTAGCGCTGCACAAGGCAATACTAGCGAGGATCGATGGCCATCAGAAGAAATGGCAGTGTGTACTGAGAGCAAACGCTTGATTCGCCAGTGTAAGTGATCGTCAAGATCGCCAACTCAACAGCCAATAGCATGGCTCAAAGACGGTTGAAGAATTACACGGTAAGCAAAGCAAGCAAGCAAGCAAGGCAGCCGGCGCCAAATATCAAGGTCCGAGCAGAGTCGAACATGACAGAGTGTAAACAGAGAGATAAAAGACGAAATAGAGGCAGCGTTAAAGCTTCTCGCAGCATTCGCTGTTTTCAGGTTTGCGTATTGGTATGCCCCAGACCTTCAGTCATTTAAGCACAGATTAGTAGGAGCTATCCCTGATAGACTTGTCGAGTATGTGTAAGATGTATGAACACTGTTATTGCTATTTGCTATTCTTTTGTGAGAGCACGATGTGGTCAATATCAGTCTCAATGGTGGCGCAACACTCCAGGTAAGTGCGTGTATGTCATGACGATGCATTCTGAGATTGACAACTGGCGCGCCATATGAAGCAGCAGGGTTCCTCCCGTCCTTCCATCCGTCGAGCCTTTTCCTTGCCGACTGGTGGTAGTGGATGGAACCCGACAAGGTGAGTTGACAAGGTGAGTTCACAGCATACAAACACACAAACAGGCAACTTCAAGCATAGAATATTTGCCACTGATGACGAATGTCGATATTGCAAGCCAAATGAAAACAGAGACTTTATAACGGCTGGAATGAAACTGCAACACCACTCGATGAGCGTAAGTCAGAACGGAATCGATACTCGCCAGGCGAATGGCAAACATTTGAATTCAAATTCCAATCGTAACCTCCGCACCACTTACATGCCCCGTCACAAACCGTCGCGCACCCGACAGGTTTGTGTGCACTTTAAAACCCTCAAGAGATCGGGTCATCAAAACAGGTGCAAATCCACCCTGCCGACCGAGCGTCTCCACTACCCGGTACCGACGTATCTGTGACCTTAATCTGCCGCTCCCTGCCCCCTTCAGAAGACCTAATCATAATCAGATTATGCTGGCCCTCTCCATGGACAGAAGGAGGGGACACTTGGTGGTTGGGTATGGAGACTCTGAAAATAATCGCAGATGTTTCACAGCCACAAATGAATGGTCATTCAATGAGTATTAGTGACGCGACCTGTGAAACGGCCTTGGTGCTTGTGTACGATCACAGGATTATGAATAACCATAAACGCAACATCCTTGATTCTTCCTGCTCATTCTATTTCAGAGACTAAATGGCACTGTACGGTATAGCCTTAGGTATAAAAACTCCTGCAAACTCCCATGTTTTACTATCGCTCAAAGCGCCGTAAGATCGATCGGGACTCCGGTTCCGCTCGTCGTAACAACTTTCGACGTTTCGACATGAAGCAGCAACCAACTTGAATCAACAAACATTGGGACTCGAGTCGGGAGCCCCAGCGGCTGTCCACTACCCAGTGTCAGCTGCCTCATCCTAGGAATATCCCCCGGTTTTCCAGGTTCCGATCTGATAAACCCCGGTGACCCGATTTCCGGGCCTCCCGACCGCACGGCTGACAGCGCGGTGACCCAAATGGCCCAAAGAGACCCATCGCGTAAACACGGAACTGTCCACTCCACCCCTCACCCCACCCCTGCTTCATGAGGGGGCGGGGGCACTGACAGCTCACTCAACTAATCCATTCGGGGGAGCTCCAGCCTCCAACAACATCTCGAGTCTTTTGAGGAGCGGATAATCCAGACTTCAATCGCCTGGAGAGCTGTGCCAGTTCCGTAAACACTGAGATCGGCCCGCGACCTGCCCCGGACAGAACGAGGCGCAGTGGGCGACCGGCGAAGGTCGGAGCCGTACCAATACTGATGAGAAGATGGAGGACGAAATCACAAATTGTTTGACGAGTCTTACTTTTCACAATCAAGAGCATTGCTGAGTAAAAAGAAGTGACAATCGAACAAAAGATTTCATTTTGATTAAAACTACCATCTTTTCGAAACAACAGCGGATACCTGCAGAAACCACAAACAAAAAATTTGAAAAATTATCAGTTGCCTACAAACAATTTTTGAAAATGCTGGAGCAGAAGTGACCTCAAATTCCCCTAGAATTATACTCAATACCATCTGTTACGATACCAACATTGTTATTAGATACAGCCACGTCATTTACTAAAGCAACACCTACATATTGCTCCACTTAGTTTTTACAAGGAAATTGCAGTCTTCAGTAGCCAGCGGAGCAAATCAAAATCACGACACATTGGAAACGAAGAGCCGCATATCTTCGTATCAAGAATAAATCGATAGCAGAACTCCGGCTCGGACAGCGGACTTACCATTGCGGCCGCATGGTGTGATACGAGTAGTCACATACGTTCATAGCTGAGCCACGTCGTCCTTCACCGCTCTTCTCAAAGTTATTACCCGGCAGACGACCCCACTGCAGGAGCTGCGACCTCCTCCAGAACCAAACCGATTTCTTGGTTCTTTAAACGACGCGTTAGTCAGGATTCACTAATAGCAGAAAACCAAACCGACCAGATTCAGCACAGCGCACTACCACCTTCCACAGCTACCGCGATCGGATCGCGAGTCCCTTCCGAATCCGGCTGACCCGACCCCGGCCTGGCTCAGGTCACGTGACCGGTCACCACCGCCAGGCACAGGTCAAGGTCGGGAAAGGTCGGGAACAGACACCATGTAGCAAGAATGGTGGTAGGTGGCAAAAAGGATGGAAACAAAGCGGTATTGTCAGATGATATGTGAATCCATGCTTCTGAATGAGATGTTTGTGATAAAAAACTGCTCCCTGTTCGTGCTTCTGCACAATAGTTCGTTGGAAACGCAAAAAGGATCTACATGCTCTACATTTCACAATATTTTGGTGCATTCCTGATATCACCGGTAAGGTAAACATGATGTATAATTGATCGCGCTACATAGCGAATGTATGCATAAATAATGTCAGCACACAGTGTTCATGGGTCGCGCTTCACGTGAAACAATTAACATGCATCATGTATATGAAGATGGCTTACAAAGGAATTTTCATCACTGTTGTATGTCCCTTTAGGACAGCCAACTATATCGTTATATCTAAACAACGATGACAAATGGCAAATTGCCCTACCTATATGTATAAATAGCGGTTTGCACGCAACATCAAAGGTTTTATATCATTTTATTAATCTGAATTATTCATATTTTGGTTTCGGCGAGGTTCCCAATGTTTGCTTAATATTTCATCATAGGCGCGGGAACTACGTTCAGACTGGGGGGGGGGGGGGCACACCATAATAGAGATCAACCTAGGGTGGCCCCAAATATAGTTTTCCCACCGGTTTTAGGCCACTTATTTTTCATCCCTTCAACAAAAAAGATACAAACATTTGCAAAAAAGTGCGGTATTCCGTCTCAAAGTTGTGGGGGCACCGCCCCCACGGCCCTAGAGTTGGGGGGCAAGCTGCCCCCACTGCCCTCCCGGCTCCCGCGCCTATGTATTTCATTGCGTTTAATTTCGTCGTCTTCCATTACTAACGGTCTCTATCGATTACCTACGCATTTATCTAGCAATGTGATCGCGCTTTGAGTTACGACTCACGCCTGTATAGCCCTGCTAACACAATAAACCACATGGAAGTGGAGACGATAGATGGCTGGAATGACAAGGGTGATGAGCTGGAAAACCGTTGGTAAACATTGCCTGTGTCGACACAGCCGAATATCACTCATGAATACCTTTTTGAATGAGTAATTGTCGGTTGGAATGATTCAATCATGAGTTGAGATGTTACGAATGCCGAATCTGTACCTGATGGATTATGCGTGCTTATGCTTCGCCGGGACATACACACCTTTCGCATTTTTACGGCCAAATAACTATAGACATAGTGCACACAGTTCGGTAACAGTGCAACCGAGCTCGACAGTTCGGCATGGACAGACTTATGCCGTACTGTCGAAATCGCCTACATTTTTGTTGAAATGTGTGCATTGCCGCCTAGATTGGGCATAAAAAGGTGTACACATGTGTGAAGCTCTGAAGTCATGGTTACGCTTCCTGTTTTGAGGGCGATGCACAAAGCGGATTGTGTCTGCAAGGAGTGTTCAGTGCTCCATAGTAAAAATGACAATTTGTTTATTTCACAAACAAACGATGTGCGGTATGTATGTAGGCATGTATTCATTAACATCACAAGCCTTCACATACCTACAGCGTAGCGATTACGGCTTTAACTGCGTAGTCATCGTATGATACACTACTACCTATCCCATTCGGCATTCATCCAAACATGACACTGCCTGCAACTTCCCCAACCACACCCCTCGTAGCATCCCAGTGACGTCACGGAAAACCCAGCACGGTTGACCCAGAGCTCCCACGATTGCTATTACAGCACGACAGAGCACGCACAAACTATAAACTGTGACGCATCCCGCACGTCTCCTCATAAACCGTCGAGCTCTGTTCTGTGATTCATAACGGGACTAACAGAGCAACTCGGAGCAGTGAAGGCAGTGCAGTCCTTGCTGGAGTCTATTTACATCTGCCGGAGTTTTGCTGCGCCCGTGTATATCTACTGGACTCTGAGAATCTTCATTTGCCCCCATTAACTTCGTCTGACCTTCTGACAGCTGATCTCCTTTGATCTTCACTGATCTCCTGTTGACATTCACTAAACCTCGCCTTTCCTTTGAATCAATCACATATCCTGACATCTCTGACATCCGTATACTCTGCTCATCTCCCACCGACCTCAGGCGATCCCCTGCAGCCTCACAGCCATGCGGACCGCACTGCTGACCATTCTATCAGCCGGACTACTGGCCAACTGCGCCGCTGCGCCTTCTGCAGACCCCACAGAGTGTGACATCAGCCGCCCGGACCGTCTCAGCGCCTGTATCGAGCGTCTCCTGATCGCCGCACAGCCCCTGGTGCGCTGGCCGTGGCTGCTCGACCCACTACGTCTGCCCAACCAGACCTACGGCTCGCTGGAGACGTGGGACGCCGTGGTACTCGACCTCTCCCACTATGAGGTCAGCAGTGTCTCGGCCATGCCGCTACAGAATGGTGAGATCGCAGTTAGCGTACAACTTCAATGGCCGGAGATCACGGGCGCCATGTCAGCGCGGCTTCGCAAATGCAGACGAGTGGTGTTTGAACTATGCGCTTCGGCTAGCGCCAGACCGCACATCTTCGTGAAGGAGACGCTTGGAGTGATCGCGACCATTCTCAAAATCGACGCCGGACCTGACGGCCGCACGCGTGTCCGCGCGAGCGACACCGTGGTGGCCTTGAAACCGGGTGACCTCAAGGTCAAGGTCAACCTGCGAGGACTGGTCGGGGCGGTGAACAACATCATTGGTGACCCGGCGAGTAGGATCGCCACTGACCTGACCAACAAGTGGTGGAACAACAATAGGCCGGCAATGGAGAAGAAGTTGAGCAAAGCGCTGGAGAGTCTGGTGGAAAATGAGCTCACGAGAGATCTGGAGAAGCTTGTCAGGCTTCGAAAAGCATGAGCACGGATGGAAGCATGAACAGCTTTCATTCAGACTGAATAAGAAAGACTGAAAGCTTTCATTAACTATATTTCATTAAGTATTAACGTTTGACTTGCATAGCATTTGAATATGTTTTATACCGATTCTAGCATGTCATTGCTGTTGTATGATGCATTCCTATTTATTTGTGTTTATATTGCGATCTTTTGTTTTCGAGTGACAACTACCTACATGGTTTCATTCGGTGTTAGTGTGTGTGAAAAATGAAAATGTCATCCCACCCAAGCAATCAAACCGTTTTTCGCTGCAATCGCCTTTGAATCACCGACAATAAAACAACGCATTTTAGAGGCACGATTTTTCCCCTACGACTGAGCAGCTTACAACGAACTCAAACTGAAGCTCAGACTGGGATTCAGTTTTTGCAGTGAAGGCGCTAACGGGAACGGAATAACGCAAGTAGCATTTTCCGTGTATGATTTGCTACAATCAGAAACAACAGCATTTAATTAGGTATCAAACCTCAAGGGTCCGGAATTAGTTATCAAATTGATGGCATTTAGCTGTTAGCATGTCCACAATTTAAGGTCCAGCCTGCTGCAAACTGCATCTTGATATACACTGAGAGCGCGACCCCTGGTAAACCCCTTAGTGTCAGCTTTTATCAGGTGGGGATGGTCAATAGCCTAGCAGAAAATAGACCTAAACCAGGGCCTTACCATATAGCCCAGCTTTTAGATCCGGTAGCACACAGAGCTAGTCTCACTTCTACCTAGAGTAAAATGGATTGACAAAGACAAATGGGTTCACCAGGATCCACAGAATTTGCAGACCAAAATAGCACATATTAGCGCGATGCATTAGCGGCTCCAAAGGCATCAGGCGAACATGAGGCGGTGCCCGTGGTAAGTCTGACAGGCAGTAATTACATAGACTTATTTCGTCGACTCCATCTAGAAGATGCAGGATCACTTCTGATCGTCTTCCAATTATGTTGGCTGTCTGAATGATATAAATTATGGCTGGGCTAATGACTAGCTGGGTATATAGGAGAATGGCGGACAGGATCCGCTATTGACGTTCCTCGAACTGGATATATCCAGTTCGAGTCACCCATGGGTGCCCCAGTCGATCGGACAGTATGCTCGCACAGATATTCATTCCGTCGCGAATGCTGAGCCTTTAGGCTATAGCTTTGGGCTCTGTCTGACCATCTGCAACTAGGGTGCAGATTTGAAGAGATCGCCGTTCATCTTTAGCAGGGCGATCTCTCATAGGGGAGACGGTGAGAGCACCGAGGACATTGCCCGATGTCAGTTCATATCTGTGCCCTGAGGCCGACCTACAAATCGAACCTTTGATGCATTATAATCACGCATCATAATACAGCAGACATTACTTTGTCAGATTCTTCCGATATTTTATTTTCGACATCGACTTGCGGAAGCACTTACTCCGATTGAAATACGTAGTATATAGCCACATTTGTAAATGATCCTCTAACTGTAGTTTTTTTTTGTCCGCGAGATAGGTACTGAGCATGTTAAGGTCACCAAACCTTTACGTGCTAAAAATCGGTCGTGCACGGCGAAGTGCGCACGCTAAACTTTGGACTCTAAATTCTGCCATAAAACCGGATTTGCGCGATCGGAGGTAGAGGGCAGGGTCAACGCAACTAGCTTCGCGTAGCGAGGACTCTGTCCTTGTGAATCCTTCCATTTAAAAGGTTCGGACTAAATTTATTTAAAAAAAAAACACCTCTCCGATAGTAAGACATGGCTTTCAGACCCACACGACTACTCACACGACGAGTAAAATCATCGGCTTCCAACATATCAATAGCGGACGATCCAATCCAAGATCTGAACGCTCGTCTCTACTAGTGTACTGCAGTAAGCTGCCTCCCCACTGTGTGTATATGTATATTGGTTACAGGTTACCTTAGTCCGTAGCTTGCCGGGCTCATTATCTCAATCTTACTCTCAGCTTATCGATGGCCAGAAATACTGGGATGGCTATTACAGTGCGATTGACCGCTTATTATATGCTGGACGCTTATTCATTTCTGTAGATGAGAAAATCACTTCCATGGCTTTAGTCTCACAGTCATATGATGAAAGAAAAAAGTAAACGCGTAAGATTTTTTTAACATAGGTCATAGATACAGACACAGTGAATCATGTAATCTATGCATAGGTATACATGCTGAAGCCTGAAACATATTTAGCATATAAACTCTTTACTAAAACGACCAATTGACTAAGTTTTAAATGACTACCTGATCCCATGAATGATTGGCCGTAATCTATATATAGTTAGATGGCGTTTACCCTTATCTACTCTACACTGTGGCCGTGTTTGCATGACGTTTTAGGCCCTTTAGTCTCATTTTCCGAAAATCAACAGTCGGTACCAGCAACCTCAAGCATTTTCCGATAATATCACAAATCACGAATCACGATCATTGATTACGGAGCGAGCGAAGCGAGCGTAGTCTTTCCTTAGGGTGCGTTCTTTGAACAGATTTCACGTGAAATTTCACATGGAATCGGAAGTCAAGCCGTTATTTGCCGATTCCACGCGGAATTTCACGTGAAATCCCGCGGAATTCCACGTGAAATACGGGAATCGAAAAAGGTTGTCCCGAGCGCTTTTTTCAAGATGGCGACGCCCAGTGGAGGAGGGAATGTGAATGTGTGCGTATGATATGGACTGGTTTTGGGGAATATGTTACTAAATTGTTACCGTATTTACCAAAAACCTTTTTAGGGCCTGTTTCCGCTGTTACTAACCAGCAAACTGGTTTGGAAATATCAACTGGTAGGTATTCTTACAAGCTGTATGCACACCAGAGACTTTTCTATAAATTACGGAGCGAGCGAAGCGAACGTAGTCTTTCCTTAGATTAACGGAAATTTCTGAGTATGAGCGGCCGGCCGGCCGGCCGGCCGGCCGGCCGTGGTCACGCTTTTGCGAGGCTTATATCTCAGCAACCACTTGACCGATTTACACGCGGTAATTTTTGTAGGGTAGCTTCATTCCTTCTACCAAGTATTGGACTATTCCCGATGCATGTGGGTGACCCCTTATGCACGTGCCACGTGCAAAACGAAGAGGTGTCACTTTTGTAATTGTTGCAATATCTCCGTAACTACTTGGCCGATTGCGCTGAAAGTTGGCATGTAGGTAGGCACCCACTAGGCAATGCATATCCATGTGCCAGAGTTGGGGTGCTGCTGCACGTGCGCACGTGCAGGGGTCGATTCCAGATCTCGAGAACGGCTGGACCGATGGCGCTCAAATTTGGTACATGGTTAGGGACCGGTTAGTAAGGTGCCGTGCAAAAGTCAGTTGGGACCCATTTTGCACGTGCGCACGTGCAGGGTGCCGCTTCCAGATCTCGAGAACGGCTGGGCCGATTGTGCTCAAATTCGGCACATCGCTAGAGACCGGTTAGTAGGGTGCCGTGCACAAGTCAACTGGAGGTACCCCCTCGAAATTTCGCACGTGCAAGGCTCACCCTCTCGCTCGCTCCGTTAGTCGCCCCAAAAGGCGTTATACTGGTTAGATTAACGGAAATTTCTGAGTATGAGCGGCCGGCCGGCCGGCCGTGCGGACGCTTTTGCGAGGCTTATATCTCAGCAACCACTTGACCGATTTACATGCGGTAAATTTTGTAGGGTAGCTTCATTCCTTCTATCAAGTATTGGACTATTCCCGATGCATGTGGGTGACCCCTTATGCACGTGCCACGTGCAAAACGAAGAGGTGTCAGTTTTGTAATTGTTGCAATATCTCGGTAACTACTTGGCCGATTGCGCTGAAAGTTGGCATGTAGGTAGGCACCCACTAGGCACTGCATATCCATGTGCCAGAGTTGGGGTGCTGCTGCACGTGCGCACGTGCAGGGGTCGTTTCCAGATCTCGAGAACGGCTCGACCGATTGCGCTCAAATTTGGTAGGTACACAGTTAGGGACCGGTTAGTAGGGTGCCGTGCACAAGTCAGTTGGGACCCATTTTGCACGTGCGCACGTGCAGGGTGCCGCTTCCAGATCTCGAGAACGGCTGGGCCGATTGTGCCCAAATTTGGCACATCGCTAGAGACCGGTTAGTAGGGTGCCGTGCACAAGTCAGTTGGAGGTACCCCCTCGCAATTTCGCACGTGCAAGGCCCACCCTCTCGCTCGCTCCGTTAGTCGCCCCAAAAGGCGTTATACTGGTTTATTGAACATACACCGGAAAACATTCCAACACACCGATTTGGAAGCTGGCATGCACAAAAATAACACATGTAATTTCGATACCTATACCAAGCTTTCTACGCACACTTTTGAAACGGTTTATTTGAGCTGCCAGCCTACTTCCTACATACGCTGACACAGCTCACATAGTTCCATACGCCCACGCGTAACTATACAGTTATACAAAATACATGCCTACACACACAATACATATACATACACTCTCACAACAATCGTTTAACCCGCGCATGACTGGGGGGGGGGGGAGGGCTCTACAGAGCTCCTCCCGTTTTTCGGCAATATCTTCTAGACCGTTTGACAGATCAACACGAAACTTGCGGTACCCTCAGTGGCATCAATTTGACACCTTATGTCCAAGTTTCAACTTTCTAGCTACCATAATTTGGACGGAAATCTATGACTTATATGACTCTGAATGCTGACTCCAATTACTGATTATTCCAATAATGACTCTCATGACTGACTCCAATGGCTCTGCTGACTGGATGACTGATAATTTCTGCTTAAAATGACAACAGTTAAGTTCCTATGCGCTCTCTTCAGGCGTCTCTCCCAGTGCGAATACTTCAGATGAGCTCCAGTCGTATGACTGGCACTGGCGCCACCCTCTTTGCTCGCTTCCGTCGCGGCCTCTGCTGACGTCCTCCGAGCAGCACCAGTCTCAGCTGCGGAGAGATCAGCGCCAGACCCACCGTGTCCATCAGACCGGCCTGACCGATCATCAGCACCCGGATCAGCAGCGCGCGCGTCACGCCGGCCGTCAGCGCTGAGCCCGGCACCCACAGCAGCACCAGCAGCTGCTCGCACAGCGTCAGCAGCGCGAACCGGCGCGCCGAGAGCACGTTGCGGTGGCGCGGCGGCGCCGGCGGCAGCGTGGCGTCGGCGTAGAGGAGCAGCGTGTTGGCCGCCGTGGAGATGAGCAGCAGAATACCCACAGCGGTATTGTTGGAATTCGGTCGCTTAACCACCGGCAGGCCGGAACAGACGAAGTAGCTTATGCCAGGCTGTAGGAGGGAAACATAGATGCCAACAGACGCCACAAACAACACTCCGATGATGACATACACGAGTCTGTTGGTGAGCCTCCAGGCCTGTCGCGGCGCCCAGCGGGCCACAGCCAGCAACAGC
The DNA here is from genome assembly GCF_019059575.1 of Amphibalanus amphitrite. Lineage (NCBI taxonomy): Eukaryota > Metazoa > Arthropoda > Thecostraca > Balanomorpha > Balanidae > Amphibalanus > Amphibalanus amphitrite. The sequence goes on from NW_024882582.1 coordinate 141,367, forward strand.
AGGCGACTCACACCCAGCCAGCAGGTCAGGTAGGTGATTGTAAACGCCAGCACGTTAGTTAGGCCATCGAAGAGGCCACAGAGCACCAGGTGTAGACGAGTCAACCGCTGCAGCAGCGGCATCACGATGAAGAGCTCTGTGGCGAGGTTGGCCTGCAGCACATATGAGCGCAGCAGCAGCAGGCGGTTGAAGACGGTGGGCCGGGCGCGACAGCGACGCATCGCACGCTGGAAGAACACGCTGGCCACGACGCTGGCGAGGATGATGGCAATGACCAGCAGCGCCAGAACGTGCTGGCCCGGGGAGGGTGAACGCGGCGAGGACGGCACGCCTACCTTGGGGGTCGGCGTGACGGAGAGGGTCTCTAGACTTCGGGTAGTTGATGTAAGGGATGCATTCTCTGGGCCCGGAGAAGTCGATGTGAGGGATAGGTTCTCTGGGCCCGGAGAAGTCGATGTGAGGGATAGGTTCTCTGGGCTCGAGGAAGTCGGTAGGAGGGCCGAGGGGAATGATCTCCATCGTTGCAGCAGTAGCTTTCATGCTTGAGTTGGGCGATGAGAGAGTGAAAATCTTTTGGGTGTGAGCGGCGACGTGCAGAAATGTCTCTTTTCCGTAGACATTCAGGGCAGTCACGGAATGCTCATATCGGCGTACGCAGAGATCGAATCTTCATAAAACTGATTGTGAGTGGTCATTTTAACAACAGCTCTGTGGCGAAGCGCTCTGTATTCACTCTGGTACCGACTATCCACTCACCGCCAAGTCCTCACGGCTCACACTGACCGAAACTGACACAGTCAGTGGCAGTGCCACGGGTCAGTTATTTCGGACACCGTGACACCGTGTCACCGTGACCCCGTGACACCGTGACCGAGCGGTAGGCACACGGTGAGTCTTCGCTCGGTGCCGTGGATCCAGCTGACTCGTTCTACCCGCACTGATGCCCAGTGCACACTGATCAGAGGAGGCCGCTGTGATCTCTCGGTGAGATCGTCGGTGCATCCGTCGGTTATCGTTGGTTGCCTGTCTTATAACATATATTTCTCAGATTTGTAACTATCATGCTTACCAGTCATTCGCCAAAAGTTAATTCGGTAAGGCATTCGTTTGTTCTGGTTCTTACCTTCTCTCTGCGTACAAAGCCAATTACGACGCCATACTTCATCCATAGCGTTACTTTAAATCGTGTATCGGAGATTCGTGATCTGGGTGTCATACTGGACTCAAAATTAACCTTTGCATCCCACATTGACAGCATCGTTGTGAGGGCGAATCGCGCCCTTGGAATTTACCTGCGATCAGTGCAGACATCTCGTGTTTCGGGGGGGGGGGGGGCGTAGGCTCAAGCCTGGCCCCCTCATTACGGCCTTTAACGCGCATGTGCGTTCAATACTAGAGTTTGGCTGCGTCATCTGGTCTGGGGCCGCCAAATCGCACATAGTGCGACTGGACAGAGTCCAGCACAAGTTTTTAATGTGGTTGGCCGTAAACTCTAGCAAACCATCTGATTCATTGGACTATTCACACCTGCTCAATCACTTTAAGGTTCAACGAATCACAAGTCGACTGTTACAGCACGATCTTACCTTCTTACATGGTGTGTTTAACGGCAGATTCGATGCGACAGACATTGTAAGCATGTTTGCTTTTGCAGTCCCAGCTAGACTCACTCGATCACGACCAATTTTGCACGTCCCCGTGGCTCGAGTTGAAACGATCAGAAATGGAATGTTCTGTCGGTTGCCGCGCCTAGCTAACTCCTTATACCAGACAACGCCGAGCTCTGATCTGTTTACAAATCGATCATCTTTTAGGAAGTGTGTATTGGCGTTTCTTAGCTCTCGGTGAGCCCTGTACATAAATGTGGCATTTTTATTAGTGTTATTTGTGCTTTTACTTTTTAACTCCGTCTTTTATTGGGTTTTGTGCCTGTTGACGGTTTCAATAAATACAAATACAAATACCTTCTAAAAAAGCTAACGGCTCAGGAGTTAGGTACGGCCCTCCAGCAAAAGAGTGGTTGGTTAGCCTATGTGCTTTTGGTGTAATAACTTTGAATGATAGAGACACTCCTGTAAAATGACTCAATAGAAATGAGAAGAGGGTTCGTGCACACACTTCGGCAATGATTTTCAACAGCCATTAGACGAATTCATCAATGCAGATTGTTTATTGTGATGTTGGCAACCAACCACTAAATACCTGGAAGGCCGTACAATTAATTATATTGAATGGCACTGGCGGATCCAGGCTTGCGTTTTGGGGGGGGGGGGGGGGGCAACTCATGCAGGAGCCAAACCTAGGGTACCCCCAAATCCTGTTTTCTCATCGGATTTAGGCCACTTATTTTTCGTCACAGCCCTGACACTATGATTTTTTTTTTAACTAAAAAGAAAAATATATAAATGGTAGCCCACCCGACCCATGCCTTTATATTACTTTGTAAACACTTACCATTGTTTTTATCGACCAGTTAAAGGGATCCTCCCACCTTAACATTAGATTTGAGCTGAGATAGCCAAAATGGGGTCCCTGGCTCACAATTATCGGTTTCGGCACGCACTCACAACATCGAGAAATGCCTTAAATCGGAAATATTGAATTTCAAAATTGTAGCATTTTGATTCAGAGGGGCTAATGCTTTTGGATACCCCTCTGAATGTGTGACGTCAGCGGAGATCTAATGGTTTTTTAATATTTTACTAAAACGTTTGGTAGCATGCGGTGGTATAGGCTGCTTTGCGCGCAACAAATGCCGCACTTTCAAATAAAGTCGCTAGGAACAGTAGCGGATATCCCAAAAAGTAAACAAAAACAAAAGTCTAATCTCTTGAAAACCGGTGAATATTTTTCGATAAAATTTGGTAGATGGGGCATTCCACGATAGATCGTACCACTTTTTTCCAATTTGACACCCTCATCTCTCGGAATTAGACGAGAATTGGACTCAGGGGTAATCAGGGGCTCTGAATCCACCTGCAGGTGGATAACAATTTCAGGCTTATCAGATAAGTATTTTTTGAGTTATGGTGTATAACATTTTTTGGATCTTGCTTTGCAGCGCTAAGTTTGGCGGGCTGTGACTCTAAGACGGATTATTCAAATGCCAAATGTTATATAACATTGAACTTGTAATGAAACAGAGATTAATATGTATTTTTGAAATTTCGAAAAATACGCTATTTTTGATATATGACATATCGAGTTTTCTTTCGTTTGTATTTTTTGGACTTTGGGACCAATTTTTTTTGAATTTTTTATTTCTTTAAAAAAAATATTTGGCTTATTGTTAAGGAGCATGCAAAAAATTAGGAAGGTGTTCTTTCTATAAATGTATTTATTTTACGTCACGATAACGGTTTCGAATAGTGATTTCGGGAGGGGAGCTTACAAATGGCGTGGTAGCTGCCTAGTGACATCAGGGGTTACTGAAATTTCAATTTAAGTCTGAGTCATCTGAAAAAAAGTGAAAAGAGGGTTCATTCAACCCTCTTTCCTATAAGCGCGAGGGTGAAAAAGGCTGTTTGGTTCTGACATTGTTTTGGACGCCAATGACCATAGCTGTCCGAGATGAAAGTTACAGGACGCATACATGGTGTCCTCCAGAGGTCTCACAACTTGTATATCTGGGAATTTTTCAAGGTTACATGAGGTCAGGTCGGTCACGTGACATCACTGTTATAAATCAATGGGGAAACATAAAAACTGTTATTTTGGCGCCGAGAATGATCTAAAACTATCCCACGTACATGGTATCGTGATTTCATGCACTCCTTGCAAAGTCCAATGCTTTACTTTTGCATTGTTAACCTTGCGTGACGTCATTTATGACGTCACTAGGGTCGTACGAGTTTTTCTTCAATAACTCCCGATCAAATGGAGCTAGAGAGTCGGGAAAGCCACCAATGGACTCGGGAAGACCTTCCGAATCGAATGATATGCCATATGATACCCTTTGCCCAGCTTCATGACCTGAGGGGCTATGACCTGACCTTGACCCGAGGTCAACTACTTAAGTTGACCTTACCCTAGCAAAAAGTATACCATTGGATGCACCTGAGCTAGGCGAACACAATGATGCCAAAATCGCGGCTCTGCGGCCATTTTTTGCGAAGTTATTTACTAAAAACCGAACCCGTAGCTTCAGTCACGTGACCTGACCTCAGACGCTACCGGTTAACCTGAGACCTTAAAATCGGGTACCAATCGCTGCGACTTGTAACGGCACACACGCTCGCTTTTTCCGCGAGGCTCTAGCTCTATTAGAAGCGAAACGGCGTGCTGGGGTCGTATCAACCCCTCCGAACCCATTTTGTTTGCGGGAAAATGAGGAACTTATAGAAAGAACACCTTTCTAATTTTTTGCATGTCGATTTGCAATGACATGAAGATTATTTTGAAAAAAATAAAAATGTGAAAAATTTTGGTTCCAAAAGTCATTAGAGGCAAATGAAAAAAGATTAAGGTTTTTGCTCAACAATGAATTTTTTTCTTTGGAATTTTTAAATAGTAATATTAATTTTTGATTCAACGCAAGCTTAGTGTTGTTTACTTTTTGTTGGTTGCTTTACCCGTTCTTGAGTTATAGGCCATCAAACTCACCGTTACATACCGAAGTTAAAAAAATGTAATGCAATATAACTCAAAAAGTTTTGATCTGAGACGTCTGATATTTCGCCAGGCGTCTTTGGGGCCTATGATTACCCCTAGAACCGATTTTTATTAAAATCTGAGAGATGAGGGTGACGGGCCTGGACCTGGTACGATCTATCGTGGAATGCCCCAGATATTCGTTTTCGCCCTTTCTGAACCTAGCGACATCACTTTCATGCCAATTCATTAACTTTTTTGAAGGTGGGAGGGTCTCTTTAACCCGCTTCGAGTCAGTGCTTGGGTCCCTTTGCGGGCCGGGAGGTGGTAAAACAGCCCTGTCTAACTCGGCTCCTGGGCCACGCCCTGATTGAACTATGTTTCATTATCGTTTGGGGGAGGGGGAAAACGGGCCACTTTAGGCCTCTGGGAAGGGGTCATGACCCTAAATGCCCCCTCCCTGGATCCGCCAGTGTAAGAAGAGACCATTGGAGCTGCAGTTGGGTACCTCAGACATCAGGGTACGCCCTCAGATGTATGTATAGGACTCGCATGGAGACCTCTTATGCTATAGTGTACTGAAAGGACCCAAAGGAGCCTGTCTATATGGGCTCCCGGAGATAGACGTGGGCCCTCAGGAGCCCGCCAGAGCCCCAATGAGGGATAAGTGAGGGATACCAAGTGCCTGCAATTGCATATTGCATAAGCCATAACGCCTTTACAAATCAATATATTATGCATCAGTGGCAGATCCAAGGGGGGCCACATGGGTCATGACCCCCTTGGTTCCCGGGGGCACCACAGGCCTGTCAGGGGCACCACCGGCCTAGTAGGGGCACCACCAGCCCGCCAGGGGCACCACAGGCCTAGCAAGGGCACCACGGGCCTGTGAGGGGCCCCACAGGCTTGTCAGGGGCACCCCAGGTCTGTCAGGGACACCAGAGACCTGCCAGGGGCGCCGCCGGCCTCGCAGGGGCACCATGGGCCTGTCAGGGACACCAGAGGCCTAGCAGGGGTACCACAGGCCTTACAGGGGCACCACCGGCCTTGCAGGGGCACCTTGGGCCTGTCAGGGGCACCACAGTCCTGTCAGGGCCCAGGGGCACCAGCGGCCTAGCAGGGGCACCACAGGCCTGCTAGGGGCACCACCGGTCTAGCAGGGGCACCATGGGCCTGTCAGGGGCCCCACCGGCCTCGCAGGGGGCACCACCGGCCTCGCAGGCATCACGGCATCACGCAGGGGCACCTTGGGCCTGTCGGGGGCATCACGGGCCTGTTGGGGGCACTTTAGGCTTGTCAGGGGCACCACAGTCCTGTCAGGTCCCAGGGGCATCAGCAGCCTAGCAGGGGCACCCTAGGCCCGCCAGAGGTACAGCCCACCGCTAAAGTAATGTAGGGTTTTACCAAACTCAACGGTTGGCTTTGACTGGCGATTGTTTAATGCGAAGTGATTGAAAAGAAGATGTCAATAGCTAAAGTTGCAGCTGCAAGGGCGACGATACATATAAGCTACATTCAAAGTTTCATTGTAGTCTGGCTAATCGTTTCTAAGCTTCAGAAGCAGAACATACCCATGACTGAAACCCCACATTACTTCTGCTGTGGACTGTACCACAGGCCTGCCAGGGTCCAGGGGCACCACAGGCCTATAGCAAGGGCACCACGGGCCTGTCAGGGGCACCTCAGGCTCCCGTGCCCCCCCCCCCCCAGATCCGCCAGTGATGCCACACCACGCAAAACACCGCCAACTACCAGCTGCCGCGCCATAAACACGTGCCAACTGCCAACAACAGTCTTTTTTTTAAGGTCGACTCCGCTCGCGCAACTTTTGACTAACCCTCACTGCTACTATATTGCTTCCATATTATGCTGTGGAAAGCTTTACTTCACCAAGTGGCTAAAAACCTCCATCAAGGTATATTTTCTTAGCAATTTTTCTGGCGTTTTGGGGGGGGGGGGCCAAACAGGCCACTTTAGGCCTTTGGGGGGGGCCATGGCCCCCGTGGCCCCCCCTGGATCCGCCAGTGTTGAATGGGCAGAATCGAGATAAGTCCCGATCCCCTAAACAATTGCACTGGGATCAATGAAGCGAAAAAAAACATCGACGCTAATTGAACAAAGAACGTTAAATACGCGGTGTCAATTCAAAGAATCACAGCGTTTCAGGAGCTATGGAAATGGCTGTCCAAGTTCGTGACACGCAATCTTACACGCATAACGAAGGAATGCTGTTAGCCGGTGGAACATAAATTAAAGTGTCATGTAATTTATGTTTTATGTACATATTGCCACGAGCTTGTAATCCTAAAAATTGCAGGAGCACGTACCAAAATCCTGCATAGATCTAAAATATCCAGCAGTATGAACGAAGTGCGCATATTCACGCAATCAAAGCCAATTTTCAGAAACATAACGACCTTCAATTAACCCAAACCACTCCGTACATGACCTCTGCACCGCCATTACTCCATGTAGTAAACCCACTCAAACACTCAAACACAGCCGCTGTTGGGTCGAGGGGTCAAAGGCACCATACGGTACCGGTTATTTACTGTGACTGGGGTCGACCAATCTCCCCCCCCCCCCGCTTTCCCACCGACCTGTGTGGTCACCGGAACATGCCCCGTGGCCACGAGTTTGGGTGAGGGTGGGGGTCAGGGGGAAGGGGCGTGTTGTGACCGTAGTTAGGCAGCTACTCGGCTGTGTGTATCGGTCACTGGGCGCGCCCTGCAGCAGCATTCTCCGTGTCAATGTCTACTTCCGGTGTCACTGTGTTTGTGTCCGTGTTTGCTGAATGTCAATGTATTTGTGTCTTTGTCAGTCGAATGCCATTGCTTCTGTCATTGTTATCGCAATGTAAATGTGTCTGTATTGGTGGCAGGCAGCTGCACATAATGGTTTTAGTAAAGTTTGCGTGGTTGGCACGAGTGTGCCACTATTGTTTTTGTGTCCATTGACATATACCGTCTTTTTCTATATCCGAATGTGTCTATGTCCGTCGGCTGTCAGCTCAAAGCTAATATCCGTATCATTGCCAGTATTAGCTTCGGTGCCGTTTTTTGCGAGCGTTCATATAATGCTGCGACGTCAACAGGTCTGATACAAATCTGACAGGTCTGTGTCAATGACCGTTCATAACGCATCTGTGTCAGTACCGGTGTCTTAGTGTCGCTATCAGTGTCAGTGTCAGAATCAGCGTCAATGTTTCTGCCAGCATACATATAGCCCAGTCTTGCGGCGCCCCACAGTTCTCCGATCGCATCCGTGTATGCCTATTCCCGCGTATATACCACGCGCGCGTTTGTGTGCTGTTTGGTCCAAGGGTAACCACGGAGTCTTGGCCCATCAATACTGAGTCCGGTGGTCCGCCGAACGGCGGCAGGGCCTCCACTGGGTCGGCGACGGGCCTAGAAGGCGGTGGGCGTGAGAAAGGCAGGGCGGTAGCAGAGACAAACAGAAAAAAATCAGGGCACGAGAGAAGTGGAGGAAGGGGTAAAGCAGTGGTTGGTTGAGAAAAGGAGACTGAAAACAGGGAAGGTGAGTCACTGATGTCTGTGTTTAAATAAAGTTTCTAAATTTATTACTTAAATGAAGTTGGCTTGCATCTTTTGTTACATTCTAGATGAGAAGACGACACATTAAAAAGATTTAAGTACATTAACATTAAGTCAGCTTATGAAATGCAAGATTCGAAGGTGGCTAAGTATCACATTTATCGCTAAGTATCATCTTGTTCATCCTTGTGGATCCACGCGGGTACAGATGGCAGGGGTCATATTTACGAATAAGAATACTTGTAAGGGCAATTTTAGAGGCAAGAATAATGCTGCCAATTTCGGTATTCGGTATTTCGGCTATTTCGGTATTTTAGTCCAGACCAGAAATAGAACCAGAAAATGATCGCTACGTTTGACCGGATGTCTAAATATATGAAGGGACGTGAATTAGAAATATGTATTACACAAATGTAGACACGTACTGATCCCAGTGAAAAAGCAGAAAAAATATCAACCCTTTCTCAGCCCGCTGACAGTCGCGACGTATTCTCAGGTTCCGCTCACGATCATTTCACCATGATCAGCCTGGTTGGCTCACGACGGAAGCGTGAGCAGCAGCGACGCGAGCAGCAGCAGCGAGAACAGGAGAGCGAGAGCAGCTCCGGCAGCAGCGAGAGCGAGAGTGAGAGCGAGGAGTCACAGGACGAGGAGGGCCAGAAAAAGTACCACAACATCTGCAAGGATAAGGTAGCGTGACGCGTGTGCTTTTATAACGCAAAAAAAAAAAACGAAATCGGATGCAGATAGGCGCATCCAGAAAGTTGGTCTTGGACGCTGCGGGGAGGCATTCCTCATAAAAACTTCTCCGAAAAAAAAATTACACCAGATAATGCAGGATATATGCAGATTGCAGGCATTCTGTTGTCTTGATATCGTGATCTAAGCCATTAATGTCAAGCTATCAAACAGCCAGGACAAACTTGACAAATCAGCTCATCATTTTTCAGGCGAACACCAAGGAACAGAAGGAGAAGAAATAAACTCAGAATGCGGGAAATGAAGACAGCTTAGAACTGTCGGACGACTAATTCGGCCGCCCCTCCACCGGGAGTGGGATGCCTTGTTTTCTTCTCTACAGAAGCGATTCCATTCGGGTGAAACAATTTGCATGCACTAACATCAAAAGGTGCCGAGCGCTGCGCTGTGAATGAAATATATGGATATATGACAAACTTTTTTTGTTTTTGTTTGCTGGAATGGTTATGGCACAACTAGTTCGGGCACGGGCAATCACAAACATCCCAAAACCTAACGGTCAACAAACCACGAAGTTCCTCAGCATGCAGCAACCAAAATGTTGATAAAGTTGTGTTGATCTACATCTAAACTGATCTTAAGTTGTGTGTTGATCAGTTGTGAATCTACCCTATTTTCGACAAAGTTGATCTTACCAAACCCCCTCTTCCCTCCCAAATATCCTTCCAATAATAACAACGCTATTTCCGTGAGCGACATGCGACATTTCTGTGGGAATCGTGCATCCCACGCCATTTTCGATGAGAGGTAGAACGCCATTTTCGTGGGAGCCGCCCATCTGTCATGATTGTCAATCGTGCAGCGGGGGCGCGGGGCTGGGGGCGTAGGTCTGGGACGGTGGACTGTGCCGAGGTTTTGAGATTGCGTAGTTTCTCCTAAGCGGGTGAGAGCAAAGGGCAGAGGATGGAGCCTCCATTAGCTGCTCTGCTGGTGGTTTTAGTCAGTGTCTCTCTAGCAGGTGAGGTCTCTAATGTTCAGATACGTAAGTAGCTGTCGATGAAATAACTATACTACCTACGCCGATAACAGTGACAGTATAGAGAGATACGCATACCTAAATGTTTCATGTTTACTCGTATTGGATCATAGCAATGACTTTTATATTCTCTTTATATTTCATGTAAGCTGTGTGAATATTAGCATTTTTAATGCTCCGATAGTTCGATGCTATACCGGCGACGGACGTTGTTTCCTGCAAATTCAAAACGCATCATAGTGCAGTTTCAACGTGTCTAAAATAGACAAGTTTCAATGAATGAAACGGGCAACACAGCTAGCGCGGTAGGCCATAGATATAGACGACATCTACTGACGCCACTGACGTCCACCGCCACATCAGCTGACGTGTGCTACGATGACGTGGGCTGTTTTACCACCGACTACCCGTGGAGTGACGTCAGAAGACCGTTCCCCAACCTTCCACAACCGCCCGAGGAAATACCCACCAACTTTTATTTGTATACGAGGTGAGGAGACAGGTTAGCAGTTATATAGCGAGCACATATGATATGCCAAAATAGAGACTGTTACCAAAACTTGGAAAGATAAGTATAGGGTACGAAAAAAAGAATAAAATGAATGATCAATGGTAAAAGATGATCAAATGATGATGTAGGCCTAGGTGCATGTTTCGAAATGCCTACACTTTTTGTATAATTTCACTAGACTTAAAGCAAGCGCAGATATCTCAACTATAGTTATCTCATAAAACACCATGGTGTGTCAAAAGTGGAAATAGCCGCCCGGCCTTAGTTCGCCAGCCTAGTCAATAGATGGCAGTACCACAATTTGGGCAGCGGATCGTGCAATTGACGTCAAATTTTCGTTATCTGCTAAGAATTGAATGACGGATCTTTTCATGCAAGAATCAAGTAAATCGGTCCACAACTTTTCTAGCAACAGAGATATGAAGTCAAACACTCTGCCAGAGCGGCGGCGCGGCGGCCGGCGGCAGCCGTTACGCGCCGCCTGGGAGACTGGCGGCGCTGAACGGTTCCGACTTGGCACTGCACTAAAAACTGTTGACTGCTTGGAATAGTTATTATAGCAAAATTTTCATTCAAGTGAGGAAGAACCAAGGGCAGGAAGTATGTATGCTTGTGTGCGTACTATGTAAGCCAAGAAACTGCATTAGGAGATACTCGCTAATATTAGATCCAGCCAAGTCCAAACGCATTCCAAGTGATGTGTTTCTGATGGGTCAACAATATTTATCGTTCGAGGGCGGATACAGTTTTAACAATACAAAAAATATTTTTGCACAGCTCTATTCCTTGAATAATTCTCTTCAACGCCTCATTCCTAGTTAAGCGAATTAGCCCACCCTGGTTGAATAAATAAGGCGATTTCGCCACAAGGTCGGGGAAAACCGACCGAAAACGGCCTCGCTCAACGTTAATTTGGGCATGCAGACTCTTAAAAACTCGCATTGGGCGGGTAGGGTTTCCCAGCTATTGGCTCCAAAACACCGTATTCGGCTCCCGAATACGTCCAAGTGACCCGCCTCGTTCCTAGTTAAGCTGTAATTAGATCAAGTGACTCATAGGGAGCGAAAAAGCGACAAAAAGCATGAATTTCCCTATGGCGGCGGGTTGCCGGGTTGCCAGACGGCGCACCGGCTATTTCCACTTTTGACACACCATGCTTAAAAATTATTTTAAAACATCGGCCGTTTCTGTAGGACCGTTCCCAAAAGGACGGCCATTTTCTACAACGGCACCACCTTCGGCGACTTCTCCGCACAGCGGGAGCGGACGACGTTCGTCATCCACGGCTTTCAGGGCAGCGGAGACGCCTACTGGATGATAGACATCAAAGATCTGCTGCTCCAGCAGGTCAGGGAACATGGCAGGGATGGGACAGGCTCATATTCTTGTCGGTGCTGGTAAAATATAAAACACGGCGCTACATTCGGACTCGGGAAGACAGATTTTAGATTCACGAGTTAGAATTTGTCTTATGTCACGATAGGGTCCAGCGTTTCTTTTTCCGAATAACGGAGTAGCAGGCCACTTTATTCTTGTTTATGCAAATTAAATTTGGAACTTGGCAGATATAACTTCCTTTTTCAGTACGATTACAACGTCATCCTGGTCGATTGGGCAGTCGGTTCCAGCATTCCCTACATTCAAGCCGCTGCCAACGCTCAGCTGGTGGGACGGCAGGTGGCGCTGCTAGTCCACGCTCTATGCGATATAGGTGGCGCTGCGGCGAGCGATTTCCACCTGATGTCGCACAGTCTGGGGTCGCAGGTGGCCGGATATGCCGGAGCCAGAATACCCGGTCTGGCCAGGATCACAGGTCAGTTGGCAGGTCATCTCCTAGAAAAACTTAAAACCTAACAACGTGACACCTGAAAAGATTACTGGAAATATCTCTTGAAACGTCACGAGCTTCTAACGTGACTCGTGACCCGTGACGATAAACGGGAACACGACCATACCTATATCGTTTCTGGGGCATTTAGGGTCATGACCCCCTCCGCAAGGGCTTCAATTCTCTAGACGTCATAATCTGCGATATAGGGAGAAAGTCACGCCTACTCGTACTCGTACATCTGTGCAAGTCCCAAAGGCCGTTTTTTTACGAAACAATCGTTAGCACATATAGGTACGGAATCTTTATCGTTCAGCACCTGTTGCCCGAACACATTATCCCAGCGTGTTTCCAACCGATGCCGACCTTCATAGCGACAGCATTGAGCTGAAAAAAGTATGCTTGTAATAGTGACAAAATGTAATATACGTAGACTATAGGATAATAGCTAATTAATGTGAGCTCTAAAGAGCACCACGAGTACGCTGACTAAATACTCTAGCGTGGATCACAGTTAGGTAGCTGGTAACCATGATTTCTAAACTCCTCCCATCTTTTAGTGGCCCATCAATGTTATAGCAACAAGAAACAGTCTCAAGGACCTGCTCTCAAAAATGAAGGGGAGCCCTAAAAAAATCGATCCTCACCCTAGGGCTCCGACGCTAGGGACCAGCCGGCAACTAGCAAAACTTAACACTCACCCAGCATCCCTATTCCCTAACCCACAGAACCCCTTAGCATCTATCACTTATCATACCATTTCGATCTCACCCACAGGATTGGACCCGGGCCAGCCGTATTTCGAGGGCACACAGCCGGAGGTTCATCTGGATTCCACTGATGCTGAGTTTGTAGACATCATACACACCGACGGAAGGGATCTACTGTATGTCGGCTTCGGGTTCCAGGGGGTAGGTACGGTGTTATAAAGGTGCGAACGATGCTAACATGAGTAATGTATTCTATATAGCACCGCTCAATAAATCCACCTTGGTGACACGGCGTTTTGGATTTATTAAGCGGTGGCTTTATTAACCGGAGTCGGTTGTGCTTCTATATGGAGAAATCCGAAAACAGCTCAAGTGGCCAGAATAAGTGGCTGGATTTATTATCCGAGGATTTATCAAGCGGATTCTATACTGTATTGATAGAATTTCAGGCACACATACATAGAGTGAAAATAACTGGCTTTTACATTAAATCCAATATGCATCGCGCATTGGAAATGCATTGGATCAGGTATAGTTGATGAAGGATAGGAACGTTTCTTTTTGTGTGTACCTAAATAATCACCGCTTTGATTGAATTTCAGCCCTGTGGAGACGTCGATTTTTACCCCAACGGTGGTAAAAGCCAGCCGGGTTGCGGCGATTTTGAGGCCAACGTCGCCTCCCTGATCTACGATCTGGAGACAAACAACATCGACGGTCAACCATGTCAAACTCGTACCACAATTATCATGTGGTATCAAAGTCTAGCTGACCGAAGCCGGTCGTTCACAAAATGGTATTTGCATCATGGTTGATCTATACCGAGGGCCAGAATGGAATTAAAGAAAATCGCTGAAAGAAACTCAACTAATATCAGACTAAATGCCATAAAAATATATGCTAAACACGATTAGTTCATTAAAATGATTTGAACGCATGTAATTAAAACAGTTTTCGTTTTGCAGAGATCGGTGGCATTTTCAACTGTCCACACGACAGATCTCACGAGCTGTTCATCGCCACTCTCACGGAGCACGAGTGTCCGTTCGTGAGTTTTCCGTGCAAAGATTACGCTGAGTACGAGTCGGGAGAGTGCCAGCGGCTGGACCGAGCCACCATTGGACGGATGGGGATGGACGCCGAGAAATACAACCTCAGCGGGAACTATTATCTGCAGACGACCGGCGACAATACCTCATTTTGCAGTGAGTTGTAACGGACATCAGGGTAAAAAACTAATTGAAATATGAACGGCTTTTCAATGTTGAATGCAAAGAAATGTTCAGAACACCAACCACTCTTTGATTCATTATTTATTTCTCACTTTCACGCCCGGTTTATTCATACCCGAGCATACGCCCGTTACAAACGGGTGGAACGCCTGCTAGTTAGACTAGCCCGCAAGGCAGACGTGCCGTGCGGGCTAGTCTATCTGTCAGGTGTTTCGCCAGCCCGCGCTCGGTGACGAGAGAAACTGGAAAAAGGGAAACTGTTTTTGGACGGCGATAAAGGCAGAAGCAATTAATTTTTCGGTTAGAACTTGATCAATCAACCTCAGCAGAATTCACCATTCACCACGGAAGATAAATTGCATTAGGTACCTACTGCTCTTGCCACTCAAGCAAATCGTTCCAAGCCACAAGGGCCCAAGGCATCCAAGACCCGAATCGTTAAAACTTCTTTTATCTTTGCTCTTTGTCTAAACTATTTGATCTGAGATTATTGGTAATGTTTTCCAGTGCACTACCTGGAGGTAGAGCTGCAGCTTTCTGAGGACCAGCAGGACGGCATGGGAAATCTGGTGTTTGTTATCGAGACAAACACCACAGCCTCAGAACGGCTGCTAGGATGGAGGTGAGGCATCTGTTCAAAGAAGCTTCTGATAAAAAGCGCGACTCAAAATGTCCTGCACTAATGCATCGTTTCCATAAATCGGTCTTGTTCTAATAGCTTTTTCGTGGCGGCTGAAATTGAGCCCTAATCATCTGTTGTAGGTAGTCATCACCGCACCGTTATATTTTTCAAGTTGAATTTGTAACGTGCTTCAATTGGCAAATGAATATATATTTGAAAATACATTTATTTTTAACTGTATTTCTTTTCTTCCACAGTTCTGGCACGAGCTGGTCGTCAGGAACCCAGCTTCGGACCACCGTGCACTCGCCCATTGACCCCGCCCAGATGACCTCGCTCAAGGTCACACTGCACGGCCAGGGGGCGGCCGTCAGCCCGCCCCTACTGCCCCGGGCGGTCAAGGTCACCCGGGTCGACAGTCAGCTGACTCTGACGTCACAGGATCTGTGCACGGAGACGGAGACGCTGCAGGATAAGGAAACCATGGTGCTCAGACCGTGCCAGGACTGATTTAACTAAAACTTGCCGCACCAGGACTTGCCGTTTGAGATGCGAGGCCTGTGAATGAAAAAGCTGTTTTTGAAAATATGTATAACAATATGATTAAAACGCAATGGATTGGCATACAAATAGCGCCGAAGGTCAAAACACGATGGTAACTTGCTTTCTTTCAAACGTAGCAAACCGAGCAAAACGTAGGCTACGCGAAATGTAACAATAAAGACGTAAATTCAAACATACCTATAAGCGATTATTCAAAAGACATCCACAAGACCAAGCCATGTCCACCTAGATCATGTCACCTGTTTTATCTTCTCCCAGCTGCGCCCACCTAATATAGTCAGGGTCACGCCCACCCCCGGCGTGGGAACGGTCCTGCTGTCTATCAGAGGTCGGTCTGTGGGAGGTCACCGGTCGGCAGTGGTGCCTCTGAGGTCAGTCGGGAGGGTTGGTGGTGAAGAGGGACACAGAGGATGAGGATGTTGGTGCCGGTGGTGACGGCGCTGCTGGTCGGAGTGGTGCGCACAGGTGGGTGGAATGGTGCTGGAATGATGGAATGGTGGAATGAATGAATGCTGGGTGGACGGAAACAATGTGGATTATTTGGTGGACTAATGCATTAATGGACTCGCAGGGTGGTTTAAAAGAATAAACGTTCAGAATCCAATACAATATGGCTTAGCTGAATTATGTTGTAAGTTAATGTTTGTTCGTTTCTTGGGTTTTCATGGCCTGCCGCTAATAAGTGATATTGGCCGAAGATTGCGAGATAAAACAATCATCTCGTAATTATTGTCATCACCTGACGTGTCCCACATACCACTGACGTCCATCGCCACATCAGCTGACGTGTGCTACGATGACGTGGGCTGTTTTACCACCGACTACCCGTGGAGTGACGTCAGAAGACCGTTCCCGAACCTTCCCCAGCCGCCCGAGGAAATACCGACCAACTTCTACCTCTACACTCGGTAATAATTCAGCGAGCTCATGCTACTAGCTAGTCAGGTCCAACATTGACCTATGGGGATGGTGAATAAATCAAAGAGCGCGGTTTCGGTTTTCTTTAAATAACTTAAACAAAAATGATCACAGAAAAAAAATGTTGCATGCCTCTAAGGTGCCATCGCATTTCTTTTTTTTTTCTAGCAACATCGAATGTTCAGTGTTGCATTTTTCGTCGGGGATATTAGGGTGGAAGTGTTGACCTTAGATCATGTTGAGGTCAAATCCGGTTAGGTCCGGCGGTTGCCCTCAAGTCAACTACATAAGTTCAAATGCGGACTGGTTATGTCGTTGGGATGCTGGTCGTTAGATGGACGAAACATATGCCTCAAATCCCCTATACCTTCACTATATATGCAACCCCCCCCCCTCTACTCCCCCTCCCTACAGGACGGTTCCCGAGAAGACGGCCATTTACTACAACAGTACGGAGCTGGGTGACTTTTCTGCACAGCGGGAGCGGACAGTGGTGATCTGTCACGGGTTTACCGACAGCGGCGAATCGGGATGGATGAACCGCGTCAAGGACCTGCTGCTAGAACAGGTCAGACGGACGCCTTTCTGCACGGGAGGGGGATGGGCAACTATTTCGTAGATTTATTACGCACGAGACCTGCTGCCGTAGCGACCAATATGTCAGATGGAAAAAGTATAGAGGTTCGCTTGTCTGTTGGTTCTATCACATAAAAAAGACAAAGTATGCCGTGTATCTCAACTTATGCAAACATATTTTCCATCCGATGTTATGCCTTATTCCCCGAGTGCCGATCGATAAGTAGACATTTGATAAGGTTTGTTTGTCGTAATGAGTAAAATACACCTTTTGATACGCTGGTTCAAGGAATGTTGGAAAAACTGTCTGGCAGTCAGGGGCAGTAAACATCAACCATTCAACGCAGTTCTCCTTTTTCAGTACGACTTCAACGTCATTCTCGTCGACTGGGAGGCTGGCGCAAGGACCCCGTATCTGCAGGCCACAGCCAACGCTCAACTGGTCGGCCGCCAGATCGCGCTACTGGTCCACACTCTGACCGATGTAGGTGGCGCTAGCGTCGCCAACATCCACCTGATGGCCCATAGCCTGGGCTGTCATGTCATCGGTTATGCCGGCGCTCGGATTCCGGGCCTGGCCAGAATCACAGGTGAGACAGATAGACTCTGTCACGCGATGACAAGATGAGGTTGACTTTCGCGCTTCATTGTTTGCTCACACTAGCATCGGTGCGACCGAGGTCAAATGGCGCATTGATATGATTTCCCGACTTTGACTCACCTTTTCTGATGTCCGACCGTCTGGTTCCGTAGTAACTAGTAAGAGCTTCAGTCTGCAATCATCTGACATCTCAGAAAGCAAAACGGTGTCTCGGTCTTCTGGCCACCACGGAGACACAGCGATTGAACTCGAAACTAGATAAATCACGGTTGCGCAAACGTGAAAATCCAACATTTCAAATGGCTAAATTTGCTGTTCGTCGTTCACATTTGCATTGGAATCCGAAGACGAGTCGTTCACTTGCTATCGCTCACCGTCAACCACTTTGGTTCACCAATCACTCTTGAGTCCCTGGACCCTGACAGCACTAAAACACCCATCACATCACCGTTCACCGTCACTCACACATATTTTATCACCAATCATCCCCGGAGGCCCTGGGGGCACTGTCTCGACCCTTACGCTCCCTGCAACTGCCATCAGCTGACTCGTCGGTCGTGCCCGTCGGTCACGTGACGATATCGCCCGAGGGCATGACACCGACCGCGCAGGCGGGGTGAGGAAAAACGTCTCGGGGTAATTAAGAAATATGAGATGTGTTGGTTCATATTTCAGACTTGGGGTTAAAAGAAAATTATGCTTCACACATGTTCTTTCGGTTTTAGTTTTTACGTTAACCTGCCTTGCAACGAAAGGCTTTATAATTATCTACCTACCCAGTACCCAACCCAATTACGTCCCAAGCTGTTATCCCGTTTTTGCTCCGCCACTGCAGGACTGGACCCGGCCCAGCCGTATTTTGAAGAGACCCAGCCCGAAGTTCATCTGGACGCCACTGACGCCGAGTTTGTTGACATCATTCACACGGACGGAAGAGACATTATCTATATCGGTATCGGCTTTATGGCGGTAAGAAGGTGCAAACTTACTTTTGTTTTATTTTATCCCGTGTAAACGTCTCGCAGACACCATGAATCCTACCGCATGATGTAGAGGACGATTGTATACCTAGACTGATTCAAGCTAGTTTTAATCAGCCCACCGCAGCCTTGCGATTTACCGATGCAGCGCACTTCATTTTTTTTTTCAGTCATGTGGAGACGTTGATTTTTATCCCAACAACGGTAAAAACCAGCCGGGCTGCGGCGACTTCCAGGAGAATATTCGGGCTCTTATCTACGATCTGGAGACGCTCAACATCGACGGTAAGTGAATGTAAACGGTTATGAAAATTGAAACGGTCACTTTCATGCGTGTGCTTTTATGATGATTTATCGGCAAAAGCATAGCTATACACAGTCGATTTCATGGTCGATCACAGTCGATCTGCTCAAACCGTACCAAAATTTAGTCGACAAATGGATTACAACGGAAGCTTTCGGTCGCGGTCGGGCAGTTTTCGGTCGCGTTGTTGAAATGCTCATCGTTGTCCCTTCTCTCCATTCGCCAGCCATCAAGGGTCTTTTCGGCTGCCCCCACGACCGCGCTCACGAGCTGTTCATCGCCACCCTCACGGAGCACGAGTGTCCGTTCGTGAGTTTTCCGTGCAAAGATTACGCCGAGTACGAGTCGGGAGAGTGCCAGCGGCTGGACCAAGCCACCATCGGACGGATGGGGATGGACGCCGAGAAATACAACCTCAGCGGGAACTATTATCTGCAGACAACCAGCAATAAGAGCTCCTTCTGCAGTAAGTGAATGGTCACGGATCATTGGTCAGCGACGCGGGATGAAATCAAAACTCAAAAGGCGATATAATTAGTCGCATTAATCAGATATCAAATGTCACTAGAGACGGATATTTGTTTACGATTGCAAACTACGATGACATGAGGCAATTTGATAAATTCCAGTGCACTACCTGGAGGTAGAGCTGCAGCTTTCTGAGGACCAGCAGGACGGCATGGGAAATCTGGTGTTTGTGATCGAGACAAATACCACGGCCTCAGAACGGCTGCCAGGATGGAGGTGAGATAAATAGATAATTGTTATAACAATTCTGAAATAATCCGCTATCATCCTCTTATACCTTTTTAATAAAACATGTTCAAATTTTACATAATTGTTCCTTTACGTAACATTCATGCACAAACCGTGTATTGCCTGATGAAGTGACGCATCACCATGGCCTTGTATATTATTCGTTAACAATCCTCCCTCCTCTTCCCCGCAGTTCTGGCACGAGCTGGTCGTCAGGAACCCAGCTTCGGACCACCGTGCACTCGCCCATTGACTCAGCCCAGATGACCTCGCTCAAGGTCACACTGCACGGCCAGGGGGCGGCCGTCAGCCCGCCCCTACTGCCCCGGGCGGTCAAGGTCACCCGGGTCGACAGTCAGCTGACTCTGACGTCACAGGATCTGTGCACGGAGACGGAGACGCTGCAGGATAAGGAAACCATGGTGCTCAGACCGTGTGAGGAGGAGAACGCATGAAACCATTTCGCGAAGGCATCTGGAAAGGCGAAATGAACAGTGTGGAACAACGATAATATCTATGCTTGTTGAAATCTGGAAGGGAATATTACGGTTAATCAATCAAGACGATCAGTTCCAATGCAGCTACTTGGCCTTGGGGTGCACTTTGATCTGGTAAAATAAACAGACCAACACAATGACTCTTTGAGCGATTGATGTATGTGCTGCTGTAGGTATTTAACATGTGGTTCTTTGCTTTGCTCTCGGTAGGTTATCGGCAAAGAGAAAAAAAAAATACAGTTTCGTAAAGTTACACACATTTTATTTTGAACCGTGACTTCATCTGTAAATAGTTACTTTATCTATCACAAAATAGGCCATAATCAGGCAATATGGTAATGCGAATACAAATATGCGCTCAGCGCTGTTCCTAGAGTTAGCGATCGCCAGCTTCAAACCCAATCTCTCTTCAAAACAAAGCTCACTTCTCGCCGGACCGCTCACAACCTGAACACGGGCTGCCGATTACGTCACGTGCTAGGTCACACACTGCACCCGCTACGTCACATGACAAGTCACATACTGCATCGCTAAGTCACGTGACAAATCTCACACTGCACCACACACCAGTTAGCAAGCTCAAAGTACGCCCCTCTCCCAACCTCGCACTTACCAGATCTCAGCTCTCAGCTTGACAGACTGCTTCTTTTCAAAGTGCAAAAGTCAAAACAACCCTGTAACTCCTTATTCGCCTGTGTAATTTGGCACGCGCTTCTCCTTGAACGCAGTGAGGCCCTCGATACGATCCTTGGTAGGTATAACCTGCGCGTAACACGCCTCTTCGACAGCCAGTCCCGATGCCAAATCCATCTGCATCCCCAGATTCACCGCCTTTTTCACCATTCGCACACCAACAGGCCCGTTGGGGAGGATCCTCTCGGCGATCTGAACGGCTTTCTGATACGCAGCGTCACCGGCGTCTGTTTGTGGTACAGCGTGATCGACCAGACCAATCCGCGCAGCTTGATTTCCATCCAAAACAGCAGCCGTGAACATGAGTTCCTTGGCGCGCGCTGGACCAACTAGTCGAGGAAGGCGCTGGGTGCCACCCGCGCCAGGGATGATTGCCAGCTTGGTCTCCACGAGGCCGAGCTTCGCCGAGCTTGACGCCACGCGGAGGTCACACGCGAGCGCCATCTCGAGACCTCCCCCAAGAGCAGCGCCGTCCAGTGCAGCGATCACCGGCATCGGCAGATTCTCCAGCTCCGACATCAGAGCGCGCGCGCGGGAAACAAACGGCGCCACCTCTTCCGGCCGCATTTTGGCGCGCTCTTTGAGGTCCGCCCCTGCGCAGAAGGCTCCCGGTACCAGGCTGCGGATGATGACGGCTCGCACTGTGCGGTCAAAGCGCACACTGCTCACAGCCTCTGTCATGGCGGCCAGAAGGCCGCGGCTGATGGCGTTCTTGGCGGCGGGTCGGTTCATAGAGATGGCCACGATGCCGGCCCGCTCGCCGAGCAGGTAGTCGACGCTCAGCTCCGTGGAGGCTACTGAAGAGGAGGCGCAGCGGAGACCAGTGGCCAGCCTCGCAGCCGGCGCGCAACAGCGCACGTGTAGCAGTGGCCGCAGCAGCATGTCGGCCAATGGATCTGGGACAGAGTTTAGAGGTTAATTCAAGCATCCTATCCATGATGTTTTGAGAATCTATCTCTTTTTCTCCAAAGAGCAAGAGTGAGCTGGAGCAGGAGTGTGAGAGACTGAGAAGGAGGGAAGGTGAGGAAGAGGAAAGGAACGCAATTATGTCAAAACAATCACATGACAATTATCAATACAAACAATGCCTGCCCCACGCACACCACACACCAGTCAACGCTTATGAAATTGAAATTAACATGGAAGTATAACCGACAGGTGACATCAATACACACTAATCTGAAATGAAAACAGTTACAAGACACTGACCAAATTAAGGGATTAAGCTAGGCCACATCAAAGACGCGGAACTCACAATGGGTGTAATTTGGTCATTTTTAATAATTGGAAGGGAAAAACTGCATTTTATTTTTGAAAAAAAAAATATTTATTTTAATAGCAAATTATACAAATCAAAAAGAAATCTTGGAGCCTTTCAAACCTAAGAACCTTAGTTTTTGGCCAGTACCTAGTGGTGGCGCCGCCGCCCTGTAGCGCCCAATCAATACCATGTCTTTTAAAGGATTTCTCTAAAAGAAATGCCAATGGAGTAAAAAGAAGCTAACTGCTAATCCTGCTTACATTTTGACAAGCACCAAAACAGTCTCACCTGCCTTTAATAGATGAAATACGATGAAAACAGATTACCCCAGCTCCTCGCCTATGTTTTTTTTTCTATTGCTGCATTTTACAATGCACAAGCTTGGCACAAGCTGCACAGTGCACACAAAGTGCACAAGACAGTAGTTCGTAACAGACGCGCAATATCTGTCAGCAACTGACCAGCTATTATACTGCTAAAATTTTCCACTAATGTATTTCACAGCAGATACACCGAATCACCGACTAAAAAAATGCAGTTTTCAAAAACCATCGTATATTAAGTCTGAGGGACTACCGAATTTCAGCTTTAATCTGTTTTTGAAAAAATATGGCACATGTAAAACAAAAACCGTGAGCGTCAGCCGTCAGGCCGTTTGAAAAAAAAAAAATATTTTGTCTTCCCGGCACACGCTCATCACGCGTGAGACAAATTATTGCGGCATTATCCAAGACTTATTTCGTCATAGGTGCCAAACACAAATAATCTTACTTTCCCGAATACAGTCGACCCCTGGAGATAATCCACAGAGTTGCTTCACATCCAAGTCTGAAGCTGCAATTCGAACAAACCGGCGACATTATCCGATGCCACGTACCCATGCCCCCGCAGTCGTCTCACTGCGTAAACTAGGGTACAAAACACTAAACAGAAACAAAAGTCTGCAACGACCCAATTGTATTAATCGACAGATTGTAAAACCAAGGAATCCATGATCACGTTAGTCCCAATTGCCCTTCAAGTTATTAGCCATAGGGAAACGAAGGCAGCACAGCGCTCAACTAGCGCGAGTACGAGTTACAATCGAAGAGACAAGAAACAGCAGAAGACAGGTAAGTCGACGATGCGATAGAAGCAATGCAAGAAGTATGAACACGACCTAAGTGTTAATCTCGGGGCAATACACACGCAGGCTGCTTGTCTGACTCTCCAAATGGGACTGACTGATGATGATGAGACTGATCTCGCTATCATCAGCCTGGTGACGTCCATCACAGCGATTATCTGGTTATGATGTTGATGACGGTGACGGCCGTGAATCTCACTGATGAAGATGATGACTGCTGATGTCGATGATTTATCCTAACCTAATGTATGGCTTGGCAGCGCTGAAAATGTAACCTAACGCAACGAATCCGACTCTTATGGCTATTATGCCCAACATATCCACCTTTCATTCGCACGGGATGGGTGCTTTCCGGTGCCACGTTAATGGGTCCACCCGTGTAACATCGCACCATTTTTCTCACTCACTCTTTCACTAAACAATCCTAACTCATGACAATGCACACCATACACCGCTTCGCACTTCGTTATTCTACCAGGAAAAAATATTGATGTTCTCCGTTCAAAAACCAATTATAGTCGGCACGCGTCAAAGAAAATGTTCAATTTACGAAAAGGCGTTACTTTTTCTGAAAAAGATTTCGCAACATCGCAACTGAAATGATAAATTTAGCATTCACCTGCCTTTAGTTCAGTTTAGGAAGAGATGGAGCGTTTCATTTAAACTTAGTCGCACATTCACACCGAATCATTCAACCACCGATCCAGAACTCGCTATTACCTATTCCCTCCCTCACCCTCGCTATGGCTGGGCCACCCTCTCCCTCTCAGGCCCGCGCGTTTAGTTCCTCCAGCAGCCGCTTGGCGGCGCTGAGATGCTGCGGCGCCGCGTCATCGCCAGTCAGCTGGGTCTCGGAGATTCTCTGCGCGGCCGCCAGGGCGGCGCTGGCGGCGGCGCGGCAGTGCGGTACCGCGGACGGGGTGGCGGCAGTGAGGGCGTGCAGTACGTAACCGGCAGTGACCACTTTCGACAGCTCCTGGGGAGGAGGGAGGGGGTTACGGATACAGTAAAGCACTCACTGACACAGACTGACTGTCTTGAGGGATAAGAAGTAAGAATTAACGAATCGTACGAATTACTGACCTCATGCTAATCCACTTTCCCTCTTTTCCGTCATCAGGACGGTTCAATCCTTCTTCTCCACGGTTCAATCACCCTGATCCGGTCTGGACGATCACCTTCATCCGACATGGGTGTATCTTGAAGAAGAGCTGGCAGACATAACCTGGAACCAGCAATCAACACTTCTTTTCCCACCTTCACCCCCTTCCAGCCAACACCCACGCCCTCTCTCCTTACCTGCTCCACATCCTCCTCAGCAGTGCTCCCCTCCTCTGCCATCTCCTCCTCTCCTCTCTCCGTCTTCTCCCGTCCGGCGTTGACAAACTCCTCCACCGCTCCGGCCAGCAGCTGGGCGCCGGCCGCGTCCCTCCACAGGGGACTGAGCAGGGCCGATACCAGGGGGGAGAGCTCGGGGGTCGGGGCGGAGGTGCTGCCCTACAGAGGGAGACGGGGTGGGGGGTCAGTCAGTGGGAGCTGGGAAGTGTGGTGGTTTTGTGCCATTGTAGGTATGTAATTGAGTGAAGCTAATAAAGCAGCTAGGCGAAAAGATTTCAAGGAGAGTGGGGTGTATGGGTACAAGACCGTATTGCAGCGAGCATTGGGCATAAAATGCTTATTAATGGCCACTGAATTAATTAAATCATGCAAAACGTCGCATGCTTGCGGTTACTGGTTGACCTAAGGCAACAAAAGACCATTATATCAAAGTGAAGCCGACTCCACGGTACCGCCAGAGCAGCTACCTTTCCCCACCCACCTGCAGTTTATCGCTGGCGATTCTCCTCTGCGCAGCCACCATCAGCACGGCAGCCAGGTCGCGCTGAGGGCCCTCTCCATCCGCGCCCAGCAGTCTCCATCCCGCCAGCACGCCCTTCAGGTGACTGCTGAGCTCCGTCAGCTGAGCCGGCTGAGGGGGCCGCTCTGCAGAGGACAGTCGCAGCAGCTGACCGATTGCCGCGCCGGTCAGCGGAGGGATCTCCTCTCGGCAGAGGGTGCGCAGCTCGTCGGACTTCTCTGATCGACAGGCCACTGCCTCCAGGAGATCAGCGGAATGGAAGAGCACTGTCAGGCAGCGCTCAGGAGAGGCATCTGAGGCGGACAGATGTAGCAGTAGCCACTGAAGGCCTGCCTCACACAGCTCCGGCGCCACACAGCCGGTTAGGGATACATTCACCGCGGCTTCTGAGAGTGCCTCACTGACGCTGCGGAGCAGGCCAGCGTTCGCCCAGCGCGCGGGGGCCTTCGCCACGCCGCGGCCCCAGATGAGAAGTTCTCGGAGAGCGTTCGAGGGGTCGGCTGCGTCCGGTCCCCCTCCTGCAGCTAGGGCGAGGCTGACCACTATCATCGCTCGCACCAGCTCAACGACCAGCTCATCCCGATCAGCGTAGGGCCGCTCGGAGCTCAGACGTTCCTCCGCGGCCGGCGGCACGGCGGAAGACATCCACGTCAGGAGCTCGCGCAGCGGTGCACCGTACTTAGTCGCCAGCACGTGTCGGCGCAGACTGGGAGAGAACAGATGCATCAGCCACCGCAGTGCCAGCCGGGGTCGGGGCTGACCGCGCCGCGGGTCTCGGAACCTCACACCGCCGGCCGAGCGGCGCTGGTTCTTCTGAGACGCCACGAAGCTTCTTTCCCCATCGAACGCCGCCTGAAGCCTCTCAGCACAGAGCTCTATCACATCATCACAACGTCCCCAGTTGATGAGCGGATCAAGCAGCATGGCGCACCTCTCTGCGGTGGCATCTTCGGGCAGTTCTTTGAGCGCCGACAGACAGTGACTTGCCAGGGGAGTCATCACAGCATGCGGCAGCAGCGAAGCTACATACAGCAGTGACCCTGCCGCCGGCGCGTCGCGATGTTGGTTGAATAGCAGCGGCAGGACGCGTCCCCAGGCCTGCTGCAGGGTCTCCAGCAGGTCAGGTCGCTGCGCCAGCTCAGTGAGACGGCAGGTCCAGAGGACGGCGGTGACGTCGACCAGCCCTACCACGACCTCCTCCTTGTCCAGGGGGGAGCTGGGAGGGGGTGGAGCGGCCGGCTCCAGCGCAGAGTCGTCAGAGGAACTGGCGCTCTCCTGGCCTGTTGAGCGGATAGAACGGGGGGGGGGGAGGAAATAAGAGACGTTCTACAATCACGGTGAGGATTAGAAAAATTGGTACATCTCAGGATATTTCTTCGTCATAAGGTCAAATAGTCATTGGCACTTAGCACACCCCTATAATTCTGAACAACAGAAACACACAAACCCAACTAGCCCCAAATATCTGTTGAGCCTTGTACAACACGAAAGCATAGCACGGGAGCCCGGGTAAGAAATCACTGTCATAACTCGAAACTGTACTCAACTGTTTTGCGACTCACTTGCGTCGGAGAGGACGGAGCGATCGTCGACGTTGTGTAACCGTCTCTTGCCCGGCCGGGAGCCTGAGAACACGACAACGCGGCGTCAGGCAGTGGTTGGAGATGTGTTCATCAATCTCTTGTCCCTCGCACCATCAGAACATGGCGTTCTTATCGTCCTATCAAAGGACACCACATCGGGATAGCCACTTCCTCCAACATATCAGATGTCCGCCAGTTTCCACCCTATAAGAAAGTCCCACGTCTCCCAACCAGACTGCCCTCAGCACACTATAATTCAATATCACCCCTAGGCAAGACCATAATCACCCTTCTTTCCTGGCTATTTCACTCCAGGTTAATCCACCCATTTCTCACCCAGCTCCTGCGTCCCTCCCGTTTAGTTCCCGCATATCACCACGCGCCTCTAACGCGTCCTGACCCCTCCCTCTCGCTCCACCTACCTCCGGCCATACTGTTCTCCTTATCACTCCCCGCTGCCGCCGCCATGTGCCGCTGTCGGCTCGCCTCTCCGGCCGACGCCTGCCGCGCCTGCAGTTTACGCGCGTGGAGTGTCAGCGCCTGGCGAATGGCGATCATCAGACGCACCGCGTCCTCCAGTGTGAGAACCTGCCGGGGAAATGAGGGTTAAGGTCAGATTATTGGTACAGAAGGCAATATGTCTAGACGTCGGGTTACACAATATGTTCTCTGGCTTCAGTGAAGCTTGACATGGTAGATTCCCACTGCTGGTTTATCATCTACCAGCCTACCCTTCCACTACCGTCAAATCTACCTTCTACGAATGGTGGTAGAAGCGGCGGCTGCCTACATCCCATCCCTCCCGCCACCGTTTATTCTACCTTCTCCGAATGATGGTAGAACCGGCGACTGGCTTCCCGGTTCTCCTGGATCAGACAGATACAGCGGCTCAGAAGGGTTTCGTCCGACTCGCCCGAAGGGAAGAAACTGAAACGGAGGGCGAAGTGGAGGTCAGATGTTGGTTCAGATATGTTCAGTAGAGAGTGAATCGTCAGTCACTCGAAAATAGTTCCAATTGTAGGCAACCTCTGCCGTAACATAAAACCAAAACACCAATCTGACATCGAATAGCATACTGCCGGTAATACCATGATCTTGCATCTACGAAACCGAGTCGACCAAATAAGTCAGTCTGAGAATCAGGGCTACGGAGTCGATAGATTTTCGGTGAATCTAACCCCAGCTCCGGCTCCCAAAATCGACTTCAGTCTTCAACTCTGGTCAGAGCTGACGACCGACTCCGACTCAAGACTCCACAGCCATGCTGAGAATCATAACATGGATTGAAAAGCAAGGCCTAACCAGAATCATCCGCCGTTATCCTCACCTGTTGACCATCAGCTGCACGATTCGCCGGCAGACGGGCGGCTCGTCCATGGCCAGCCGCGCCAGCAGGTCCTTCACAGGAACAACGTCAAAGTAGCGGATGTTCTGGCAAAGAAGAGAGTCATGGAGTCAGCGTCATCAAGGGTCGGGTTAGCGGCTATGTGAATGGGGAGAATGACTTCTTATTGAATTTCTGTGATAATACGTATTTACCTCATGTATCTACCTTACTCCAACGAAACGCGGTCGTAGGTACTAGGTACATATTCGACTATTTCTGCTACCGGGGAGAAAGATGTGGTGACATTTATTTTCCGCTATTTCCTTTCGTGGTACTAGACAGAACGACAGTTATCTGCATTGCATTTTCTTCTCTGAATATCTGTCCATCGTACTTTCAATGTCCTCAAACGCTCCACCATTTCCATTTTCTCCTACCTTTCTCCGTCCTCTTGGCTCTTACCTCTTACCATTCTCTTTCCTCCTACCTTCTACCACCCTTTTCCTCACTTTGTTTGTCCTCCTTCATCCCGTTTTACTCACCTTGATCTGTTTGACTTTGAGCAGCAGATCACAGACGGCGACCCGTACAGACAGCTGCACATCGTGGAATGCATCGGCCAGAAACGGCAGCGCAGACTTCATGTAGGCGTGCGTGAACGGGTTATCCAGAACCACGCTGATGCCCTACGGACGAGATGGGGGAGGTTAGGGGGACTGGGGGATGGGCAGCTGTTGTTGTTGTTGTTGTTGATTCCCCTCGGCGGCAGGATCACTGCCGCGAAGCCTCTCGGCTTTGAAGTCGTCTGGTCGCGGCCGCCAGGGCCGCGACGACGTCCGCGCTCCGAATCTCCTCGTGTGACGGGTGAATGGTGCCCAGCAGGCGGAACCTCAGGTTCATCAGGGCAGGGCATCGCAGCAGAACATGTCCGGGCGTGTCCGCCTCCTCCCGACACACCGGACACCGTCCCGCCCGGCATCCATGGTCATTGCAGCCAGGGCACTCCACCGTTGGGTTACGGCCGATCCTGTGCATATACTGGGCGGAGCCCGACCAGTGGCCCGCCCGCAGCTGGTGCACCTCTACAGCCGCGTGGCGGTCCAGATCAGCCGCAGGTGGAGGCAGGCGTTCGCCCCACAGATCCCGGTACCACCCGCTGGGGCGTTGTCTGCCGATTTTTGCCCTCGCTGCTCTGGCGGACGCCCTCAGCACGGTCCTCACATCGAGAGGGACCTCTTCCTGCGGGAGCGCCGACGCCTCCTTGGCCAGGACGTCGGCCCGCTCGTTCCCTTCTAAACCGCAGTGGGAAGGGACCCATTGAAGGTGGAGCCGACGAGCACCCTCTCTTGTCAGGAGGGTGAGGGCATCCCAGACTTCGCTGTTGAGCTGGGTCCGTTGCTCAGAAGGGCCGCTTCTGAGGGCCGCCAGGGCAGCTTGGGAGTCTGTGCATATGACGATGGGGACATCTTCGTGAGCCGGGTGTTCTAAGAGGTGTCTCAGGGCCGTGCGGAGGGCTACCATCTCGGCCCGGTAGCTGCTACACAAACTACCGGCCGGGGCACGGAGCTCTTCTGTTGAGTCGTCCGGCCACACGATGAGTGCTCCAGCGCCGCCGTCCCTGAAGCCCTCCTCCGCTGAACCGTCCGTCCACACCCAGGTGGCACACTGGGGGAGGGAGGCCAGACAGAGGGCAGCCTCTTGTCTTCGGCGATCAGCGGGCGATCCAGGTGGTGGGCGCGTCCCGGCCTCCAGGTCAAAGGTGACCGGCGCGGGTCGCAGCCACGGTGGGGTACGGGGCTGAAGGATGGGCTCCATCCTCGCCTCCACTCCAGCCTCCGTCCACGCCACCTGTCCCACTTCTCTCCAGCCTGTCACCGACGTCAGCCGCTTCGCTGCCGTGCTGTCCGCGACACGCCGGAGGGGGTCCTCTTCTGGGAGGGCTCGCGCCTTCGCCAGCAGTCGAGCAGCTAGCGTGGTCCTTCTTGAGGCCACCGGGGCGAGGCCCGCTTCCGCCATCAGCGCATGTGTCGGGGTCGACGCGACGCAGCCCGTGATGATCCGGGCTGCAGCCCTCATCTCGCGTTCCAACACCTCGACGTGGGACGGTGGGGTTGAAGGGAGCCAAGCTTCCGCCGCGTGCTCCAACGCTCCTCGTACGTAGCCATTGGCTACCGTGCGGAGCTGCTTCTCCTCCAGACCCCAGTCCCGTCCAGTCAGGCGCCGCAGGTGGGCGAGCCTCGGCCGGGTTCGTTGTTTCAGTTTCTTGCAGTGCTGACCGAAGTGTAGGAGGCGATCCAGCGTCACACCGAGCAGGTTGAGTGTGTCTCGCGCCTTCACTGTCACTCCGGCCACCTTGATGGAGAGGTCCACTGCGTCCCTGGCCCACTGCGAGAGGACCATCACCTGCGTCTTTGGTCCAGCGACCACCATCTTCGACGACCTTGCCCACTCGACGAGGGAGTGGGCTGCCAGCTGGGCGCGCCGCTTGGCCGTCTGGATGTCCGCGCCTCCGCACAGTGCTGCCGTGTCGTCCGCGTACATAAATGGCGAACAACCCGGGATGTTCTTGAGAGAGCGGATGAGTGGTGCTGCCCATAACAAAAACAAGGGCGGGGCCAGGACGCTGCCCTGAGGCAAACCTGTCCGGAACACACGCTCTCCGCTCCTCACTCCATTCACCTCCACCCGGACTCTTCTGTCACGGGATGGGCAGCTCGTGAGGTCGTCAGATACGGGACTGGCAACCTTTCCAGCAAAAATCGTGGATGGAAAGACGCACCATCACTTTAAGTAACATAAACGTTTCGTAAAATATGTAGCGATTCTTATTGTTGAACGTTGGCGATTAAGAACGTTTCCATACATTTAAAAGACGATGACCAGAACATCGTTTGCCACACGGACACAGACGAGTATAACATTCTGACCTACAAACATTTCCAACTACCCTAGATAGACAGCCAGTCGACACTGCTGACTGATATCACTGGGTCACCGGGACTAACTCACCGAGACGGCCTGCAGCCGCACTTCCACGGAGGCGGCGTCGTACGCCATGTCCTGTAACAGCACCTTCATCATCTGCTTCAGACAGTCCTGCGGCATCATGTCCCAGAACTGCGACAGCGCCCGGCACACGCCCTGCGAAATTGAGAGTTGGTGCGGTGAGAGTGAGGAGAGAGTTAGTCAGGACCAAAAATGAGATGTAGGGGAGAAGAGAGGGCAAGAGAGTTAACAATGGGAGGCGGAATAGATGGCGAAAATGGAAAGTAACGGAGGGACGGCTATCTTCCTAAGGAAAAGAAGCGAGAGAAATTAGTATAGTATATCTCACCCTCTTAGCGTGAGAAGTAAGAATAGATGGATGGACCTGGTGCGTGGTAATGACGATTTATGTTCACTGTTCAGGGGCGGAAGGGAAGGCGCGGGGACAGACCACAGCCGATAGTCCTTCCAGCTCAAAATCCTAACCACCCGCACCCTTCAGCAGCACCATCCAGCTCACCACGCTACAACTCTGCTCCATTCCCCCGTTCCCCCGACATACCTTGGCAGCGGCGGCGCGCACCAGATGTGACGCCTCCTGCAGCAGGTCAGCCAGCAGCCGGCTCTGTCGGGCCAGCTCGGCGTCCCGTGCCACGCGCGTCTCACTGGGGTCCTCCAGTGGAAACACGTCCAACAGGATAAACGTGGCGTTCAGCTGCACCGTCTCATTCGGCACCTGGTGGGAGGGAGGCAGCAGAGAGGGAGAAGTTAGGGAAAACGTATTGCGAGAATATTATGTGGCATGTTGACATACAGATAGTAACACCACACAATCGTGTGCGCTAACAATATCAAGAGTCAAGATCATCATAAAAATGCATCAACGATAAAAACTCAAATATCATAACATTTTTTTCCAGGGCGCCAGGACTGACAAGTGCCAAGGTCACCGGCGCTCAAAGCCAGATTTCGAGCTCAAATTGCAATGATACATAATAAATAAGCTAGGCCCTGGCCACAACTACCCAATTTGATAATAGAGACCAGGAGTGTCTCCTGAACCTTCACTGCTCTTCCAAAGCCAATCTTCCTCGCCCTTTCCGCCACTTACCGTCAGCGCTCGCCACAGTATCGGCTGGTAGAGCCTGACGAGCATCTCGGCCGTCTCCCGGTGCCTTCTCTGTCCGTGAATATGATGCAGCAGCTGGTAGAGCAGGCGGGCCAGTCGGCAGCCGGGAGCGCGTGAGGCGTGCACCGCATGGTACATGAAGTCCTGGATACAGTGCTCCTCCAGAGACTGGGGGGAAAGAGAGAAGAGGAAATCACGACCGAAGTTCAGAACCACAGTAAATAGTCACACAAATAATTGCAACACCTGACTTCCCTGCTGCTGTCTACCCAGCCCAATAACTATGAACGCTGAGTTGAAAGCAGCAAACTTGATAGCAGCAAACATGGTAAGAATGAAAAATAATTAGTATGCCAATAGGATTTCAACAAAATAGCAGACAAGCTTTAAGACAAAGGGGAAAATGACATCGACATACTCGTCATATCATCTTACACCGAAACTCAAACAGCAGCACACACATTCCCTCCCCATCCCAATACCCTCCCCTAGTCTCCCACGTCCTCCCCCTGCCCCCTACCTCTCTATCAGCCGTCTCGGCCATCCTCCAGGCCCGGTAATACGCCTGTCCGTACTTCATCGCCTCCACCTTGGTCACCGACGGCAGCACCGCCTTGATGGCCGCGTGAGCCGGCGTCCTCAGAGCCGACATACCCAGCACGCCGGCCACGAACCGCACTCCCTCGTCCCAGGCCAGGATTTGGGGACACTGTGCGGCGCCGCAGAGGAGCTGACGGAGCCGACCGGAGCCGGAGCCGGTCAGACCGCCGGACGACAGGCACGGCTGGAGGGAGCAGGCGCGCTGCACCAGCGGACGCTGTGGAATAGAGAGGGGAGGGGTTAATTAGGGTGCGAGTATCACACACAGAGGTAAGGAGAGTGGTCACAATCCCAGTATGGTACTTGGAATATGAGTGACAACTGACAACCGTATACTCAGGTTCCTGGAATGTTGCATGCATTGGAAGTACCTATTAAATATTGCAGTTAGGAGTAAGTTCTTTTTGTTGAATTTTTATGTTGGGACATGATAACTGATTCTATCTGACATCCCATCAATAGACAATCAACACAAGCAAACCGATCTCTTCTCCCCACTAAGCTATCACCTAGTCAAATCTCACCCAACCTCACTCTCATCTCATGTTCCTCTCAACCACCGCCATCACCCACCGTAGTCTTGTGATCCTTGGCCACCACCAGCTGCAGCAGATAGCTGAGTACGGGCGGCGCCAGGGAGTCGGCCTCGGGCAGCCGGCGGGACCACCAGAGCTCCGAGAGACGCGCTATACGGTCACAGAGGCCGTCCAGAGACGGCAGCTCGTCCAGGCTCAGCAGCATCGTGTTCACGATCGCTGAGGGGGGAAATATAAGGTGTTATAAGCACATTTTTGCGTTCCCTGAGGGAAATACATCGGGACATTACACACAGCATAGTACTCACCGTCGTTGAGGGAAAATACGCATTGAAAATATAAGAGAATGTAAGGCAGCTTCGTTCCTACCGATTGTTGGGGAACATCAATATAGTGTTGAAACAGTATAATGCATGAACTATTGTGGTCCAGGGCTGCGGAGTCGATGGATTTTCGGCGACTCCGACTCCGGCTTTCAAAAACTAGCTCCGACTCCGACTCCGACTCCGGGCAGAATTGTCGACTCCGACCGACTCCAACTCCCGACTCCGACTCCGCAGACCTAGCAGGGCTGCGGAGTCGACAGATTTTCGGTGACTCCGACTCCGACTCCGGTCCGGGTTTCTAAAATCGACTCCGACTCCGACTCCGGTCACAACTGTCGACTCCGACCGACTCCGACTCCGACTCCGACTCCGCAGCCCTGGTGGTGACATAGTACATCGCGCGTTCTAAGTAACATGTTCGTTCAAGACCGCCCATGGCCGTCCACACTCACAGGCCGTCTGCAGCAGCCCGACGGGCACGGGCGCAGTGTCCTCTGCCTCAGACTGCAGGGCCGAGACCGTCGACAGAGCCGTGTCCACAATGGCCGACACTAGAGCCGCCTTCTCCGGCTGAGAAAGAGGGCAGAGGTCTCGTGTTACACAGCATCGAGCGAGAAACTACGAGTTCGGTGTGCTCAGCATTCTCTCGGTCCGACTGGTTCCAACTCGCTTATTAGCAACTGTACAGTGTACACAGTAATTGGATCAATCTTTGCAGCTGGATCCGATCTGCATTCTTTGCCTCGCATTTATTCTCATCTAATATCAGCAGTCCTAAGCACAAATTTAGGCCATACATTCGATTGTATTCACAAAACTAATCAAAGCCTTTGTCCACAAATTTTCTC
The DNA here is from genome assembly GCF_019059575.1 of Amphibalanus amphitrite. Classification (NCBI taxonomy): domain Eukaryota; kingdom Metazoa; phylum Arthropoda; class Thecostraca; order Balanomorpha; family Balanidae; genus Amphibalanus; species Amphibalanus amphitrite. Next base: position 175,617 of record NW_024882582.1, read on the forward strand.
TGCAAATCTGGTATCCTCAAAACTTTATCCATTCTTTATTCACCAAAATCTTCATGAATGGACCAGGAGTTCATCCTGTCACTGCATGACTGATGACTCCTACGGCTACGAGTTACGACACTATCACCCTTCATCCTCCACCCTCTTCCCTCTCGCAAAATGTCACTGAAAGACCACAGAGATGACTCCCATGGCCCTGCCTCAGGCCACCTGCTTATCACCCTTGGATCATGCTGCCCACTTCTTGAAGCTCAGGGAATGAGGGGAATTACTCACATCTGCATCGTCCTCATCATTCTCTGGAATCAGCGACTCCAGACCTGTGGTGATCCAGCTGAGCAGTGACTCCCAGAGTGAGTCCAGCTGAGCCCTGGGCAGCTCAGCCAGCACCTCGTCCAGGTTAAATGGATCCTTTCTGCTCCGCTGTTGAGACAGAGAAGTGAGAGTGGGTATTAATGTAAGAACACAATCCCAAATCAAGCTACAATCCATGAACAAAAAGTAATGGTCAACATGATAATGCAGACTAAAAAAAAAAAACTAGGTAACCTTGAAATGATCTTTGCTCTCAAAACTGTCTGGCCTGTTTGCAGCCAACACCTTGACCAAGCACAACTCACATGATTGGCCAGGAGCTTGAGGAACCCCTCAGTATCATGGTTTGACACCACATCCACCAGAGCCTGGCGGCGCTGGGCAGCCATGCTCAGAGGCCGCTAGAGTGACGTTTGCGTAGGCTGCGCTGCTGAGAAACAAGCTGAAAGGAAAGTTATTCAAGGTGAAGCTCTAGGGCGGCACCTTTCTGAACCATCACACATTCACGAATTTTTTTAACATTTAAGTCCCTATCTAGGACGGTGTAAGACCATGGGACATTCATCGGAATGCCACTGGGTACTGGCACCAGCACGGACAGCCTCGGCCAGGGGCCATGGTGCTTGAAAGTAGACATGAATCTTTAAATGACAAACAATGAATGAATGACAAATTACAAAATGATAACCCTTATAACTCAAAAATTCCACGACGCAGTACGGACCCCTCACAACACACGGACCAAGGCACACGGACGGACGTCTCTCCTTTTGGTTTAAAATTGTAGAGGTGAAAACAACAAACATGAAATGGTGTGCTAATTTTTGTAATCAAATATTTTGAAATTGCATATTGCACACATCTTTTGAACCCTTAAATAATAATATTTTGATCGAGAGAAATGTAACACGATTGCACGTCCTGAAGTTTTGCAATTTAAGGAAATATAACATAGTGCTGTTCATATTTTTTAGAGTAGACGTTTTCTCCAGCTGAAAACCGGTACCAGCACGGCCGTCCCTCCCAGCTCACGGGAGCTTGGTCACCAAAACGGGATCAGCCCGGGTGACCTACGCCCGAATCGCCTATTCCATCGAATGTCTACGCCCGGGTGACCTACGCCCGGCTGACCTACGCCCGAATCGCCTACTCCATCGAATGTCTACGCCCGGCTGACCTACGCCCGGCTGACCTACGCCCGAATAGCCTACTCCATCGAATGTCTACGCCCGGCTGACCTACGCCCGGCTAACCTACGCCCGAATCGCCTACTCCATCGAATGTCTACGCCCGGCTGACCTACGCCCGGCTGACCTACGCCCGAATCGCCTACTCCATCGAATGTCTACGCCCGGGTGACCTACGCCCGGCTGACCTACGCCCGAATCGCCTACTCCATCGAATGTCTACGCCCGGGTGACCTACGCCCGGCTGACCTACGCCCGAATCGCCTACTCCATCGAATGTCTACGCCCGGGTGACCTACGCCCGGCTGACCTACGCCCGAATCGCCTATTCCATCGAATGTCTACTCATACTGCCGTACGGCCTGCCCGTGTTCGTGGAGCAGTCCCTGCTGTGTTATCGAGTAAGGATTTACCCATTCACTACGCCGGCTGACTGGCGGCCCCATCCTTTGTTTGCGCTATTGTCGTCCGTCACCCGCCGCGGCGGTGCCCAGGCCCAGGGGTCGCCTGTCGCAGCGGGGGTAGCGTCCCGCCCCGCGGCCCCTGGCGCGGCGAGAGGTAACATGCCGCGGTGCACGGCACGGCGGGCCGCCGCCGCCGCCGCCGAGGGAGTGGACGCTGACAAGGATGAGGGCCGTGGGCCCGTGGCATCACCTGGGTTTGTATGGATTTTGTTCATTTGGCCGGCTGGCTTAAGTCACCGATTAGATTAACACGCGCAGTGGAAGGGTTGCGAGTACTACGCCCAGTGGAAGGGGGGGGGGGGCGGATGTCGCCCCCCCTAAGATCTCAGCTCCCACTGGAGCTAGAAAGACGAAATTTGGAGGGTAGGTGGAGGCCATGGGGAACTCTATTGTGTGTGAATTTCATGACCCTAGGTCAATATCTTCAAGGTCAAATGAGGTCAAATGTGGTCAAATTTGCCATATTAGCGACTTTTTTGCGTTTACACGCCGATAACTCATAAAGTTACCGGCCGATTTTTTAAAATCTTTCACTATACGAAAGAGCAAACATTTGTGAGTATGTATCGTGAATTTCTAGATAATCCAACAATAAATATGGCAGTTAGAAGCCTGCGAAGGGTAAGATGTCGCCGGCTGAAGCGGCATCGGCCGACGCGGGAAACGCGGCAATCACAATTTTGTGTTTACACACTCATAACTCAAGTTCTTACCGGCCGATTTTCAAAATTCTTTGACCATATGATTGCCTGTACATTTCTCAGTCTTCTCACCGAGTTTGATGCGAATCTAATATAATCAGCGGTAAGGAGCGCGATGTAAAGACGGAACCGTCCCGCCCCGGCACAATCTACAATTCAGGCGGCGCGTAACGGCTAGCGCCGGCCGCCGCGCCGCCGCGCCGCCGCGGCGGCAGGATGTTTGACTTTACACCGCTATTACTAGAAAAGTTGTGAACCGATTTTCTTACTTCTTGCACGAGAAGATCCGCAGTTCAATTATGGACAGGTAGCCGAAATTTCACATTGATATTATGCTTGCGGCGCGAGTTATTGGCGAAAAACAGGAGGGGTGGGCGAAATCCGCCCCCCCCCTTCCACTGCGCGTGTTAAAAGGACAAGTGAAAATGAGCCCCTGCACGAATTAGTGTCTTTGCCAACGGCTAACTTCAATTGCAGGAGGGTGAGGAGGGGTCGAAAGAACCACCCAGTGATTCATCCCTTGATTGAGCTATAGGAAAAGCGGGTTTGGCGAGTGGAAGCCAATGAAATAAATTTTTATTTTCCTAAGAACAACTTCACAAGAGTCATTGCCATAGAGTGCATCAAGTTTCAAGTTGAACATATTTTTTTTTGAAAAATGTGAAGTAAAGCCTTGCTTCTCCGTCAAGTGACGGTGTATTCAAATAACCCGACCGTTGGGTAACTTGAACAGTCTTTCTTTGCACGCCATGAAATAGTTATCTGGCTATCACCGATGTTGTTTGGTGTATAAACAAATAGGCACAACAGCTCTAACATAGGTACCTTATTGAAGAAAGATTAAAACAACAACAAAAATAACCGTTGCAGAATATCAATATCTGCTTGCTGCACACCAGCCAGTTGACAGAGGTTGGCTTCTCTCGTCAGGTGTGCAGATCGTCTATATCTCCGTTCGGTAAAACCTATCACAACCTTACCACATCTGTTAGAGTGGTGCCAATTGGATTTTGTACCTTCAGAATTCCGATTTTGTCCTATGCCCAAATCGGAATTTGGTTGGACAAAGGCAGCATGCTTTGGACAATATTTGTCAATCACTTGCAACACTTCAGCATTTTTATAAAGTAATCGTGCACACCAGTAAAACGCCTTTTTGGGGCGACCAACGGAGTGAGCGGGAGGGTGGGCCTTGCACGTGCGAAATTGCGAGGGGGTACCACCAAATAACTTGTGCACTGCACCCCAAGACCTACTAACCGGTCCCTAGTGATGTGCCAAATTTGAGCGCAATCGGCCCAGCCGTTCTCGAGATCTGGAAGCGGCACCCTGCATGTGCGTACGTGCCAACTGGGTCCCAACTGACTTTTGCACGGCACCCTAGCAACTGCTCCCTAACCGTGTACCAAATTTGAGCGCAATCGGTCCAGCCGTCTTCGAGATCTGGAATCGACCCCTGCACGTGCGCACGTGCAACAGCACCCCAAATCTGGCACATGGATATGCATGGCTTAGTGGGTGCCTACCTACTTGCTAACTTTCAGCTCAATCTTTCGGTAAAAAATATTTTCGGGTCATGTCAGGTCACCGAGCTATAACCTCACAATAGGTAAAACCTCCGACTCTTTTTGACAAAATCGTACATCTGGCGTAACTGGACGCGATCCCATCGACAAGAACGAAATTATTCTGTGTGACTTATGTCAGATTTTGACAGGACATGAAACATTACATTGTATATTGACATTTCTAAGGTCAACAAAGGTCATTGACCTCGCATGTCTGTGTTTAGTGGGGTTTCTTGAGGTCCTGAATCCGAATCTGTGGTTCAATCTTCATCTAAATGCTTTCAAAATTGTTCCTCGATCTGTACAAGGTCACCTCAGGTCAATTAGGACCGTCCTCGCCAGCGGCGGGTGTGACTCTCGTGTTCCCGGGGACCATGTCACGCCAGTAATGACTGAGCTGCAGTGAACTATGCATCATTTTGTTGCTAATTCATTGGGAAACACGGTCGTGAAAGTTTCATGTTGATATCTTTCATAGATTTGCCATTATTGGCTAAATAGCTTGGAAAATTTTAGCTTTTCCCCGTAATTTGATCGTTGACTAGCCAAAACGGTGTCAAATATTGACCTAGGATAAAAATATAGGTATCACCAGTCGCGAATACTCGTAAAGAGCAATCGACTTGTCTTTGTTGGGAAGCGCTACGACGTTTAGTTTCGAAACGCCAGGAGGTCGGATCACCCCCCCCCCCCCCCAGGCCGCGTTACGAAAAATGCCCTGCCAGGGCGAGGGTTATAATAGCACGATCTAGGCGTCCAAAAAAGGGGTGTGATATTGATATGCAACGTAGCATTTGATGAGCGGCTTGGTAATAGTTAGATTGTCCTGGAGTGACTCAATTCAGTTAAGTTCTGGAACACTTGCAAGCTATACATTAAAAAAATATCTAGGCGCGTCCAGTGAATGTTGGAAGGTATTGGAAAGTAATTACACACAGCGAATATTTTCTACTCAGATCATGACGTTAAGTGTGTAAAATAACAAATGCAATAGCGATTGAAATGAACATTTTTTGTAGGTTCACAAGTGAACAAGAGGTGCCAGGTGGATCATAGGTGGACCCCGGAAAAGAAAGGGAGATCGATTTCACCTGCCAACTTCGGTACCCTGACGCCATCTATGAATTTTCAAATTAATTTGAGTAATTTTATCACGCATTTTTGTAACAAAATTAGACTATTGCCAACACGTTTTCGTGATATCACCAACGAATAAACCGATTTATGTTGCATTTTGTGTGCTTAATCATACTTGCTTAGTCATAGTCATACATTCATTCAATTCACGTCCCAATTAGATCCGTTCCACTCAAGTGTGGCTATTCCAGAGTCAGGCTCAATATATCAAAGTAGAAACAGCTCAGGTTGGTCACTTATGCTATAGTACAGGCACACGCACCAATTCACGCCCATTCCCACTCGGCCATAGACGTGTCATCGAGAGCCGGCGCTGCACAGCCAGCCCAGCTGCGACTGGCGCACGCTGCTTGCTTGTTTTTGTTTTGTTGGTTAGGCCCTTTCGGTCTGACAAGACCATTTCAGAGCCGGAAGAATGATAGGAATTAGGGGGAGACATTTGTCTGGGCAGACACCCTAGGGCCTAGAGTCGCTGGGGCTTAGCCCGTCCGAATGGACAGGCCGACCAGGACCCCCCCCCCCCCCCCCAGCACCAGGGACGGCGCCACGGATTTCGCCTTGCGGGGGCAGGTTTTCAGAAAAAGGGCCCAAACAAGATGGGGGTCCAAACTTTCCGAAATATCGTCAATACCGTCAATACTATGCAAGCCTTTATTTGTACAGGTCTCGCGAGATTAAGCGGTAGGTTTGGCACTTTTACATTTCCGGTTATATCTCAGAAACTAATCGATCTACAATGAAGTAATTTTACACGATCGTGGCCGGCTTGTTACCCAACAAGTCGATCGCATCTTCAACACTTAAAAGCTTAAGACGACGAAGATATAGCCTTAAGTACACTAAATTTTCTAGGTGCAAAACCTACCGCTAAAACCCGCGAGACCTGTAACGACCTACCATTCCCACAACCGTTACCTTCTACACTTGTATTTATTTTGTTTTTATTGCATACCATCAACAGGTTCAGAAACCCAATAATACACAATAACACAAATACACAATAGCTTTTGTGTTAACCTGCGCCCTGATGGGGTCTGCCTAGCAACGCGTTCTGATGGGGGGGGGGGGGCATTTTGGCCCCCCTAAGATCTCGAGAACCACGCAACATAGCGACAAGCGGTAAACGGCGTTGGATAGCCCCAACGGGGAACTACCTTGTGACCTAATTTCATTGACCTCGGTCAAACCGATGACGTCACAGGTCAGGTCAAAGGTCGAATTTTCACCGTTTACAGGCATTTCAAGAAATGCGTTGTAAAATCGGGTAAAATGCATTTCATTGACAATCATCGATGGGGAAATGTTCTTCAAACACATATTTTGCTATTTGAGGTCACTGATACCAGGTCAGGTCACAGAGGTCAGGTCACTGGGGGTCACAATATGAAAGTGTCGTGTGATACATGTTTCATGGTCCATTTTACATGACAAATGCGATTATGTGGATCAGGCAGACTTTAAGGCCAGCTTAGGTCACGTTTTGGTCAAGGTCAAGTCAAGGTCAGATCAAGGTCAGGTCAAATTAGGTCAAATTTCAAAGTTGATATTTTTGCATAAAATGGGTACCGATTCGATGCAGCTCGTCACGGGGAGTTCAATGGTGGTCTCCTTTTTGCGCTACAAGGTCTAGAATTGCTAAAAATTGAGTTCAAAAATTTGACGTCATCAATTTTTAACAGTTTTTTCGCTATAACTTGGCCAAAAAAAAAGAGGTATCGATCTTAAATTTGGTATGTATATCGAAGAGCGCAGGGACTATCACATACATTCCGGTTTTTTCGAAATTCGAAATTTTTTGGAAATTTTTTGAGTTTTTCTAAAAAAAAACAATTTTTTTGATTTTTGGGGGTCAAAATCCCAAAATTTTGAAAATCCGAGATAGCAGTTTTGTAGCTCCGTCTTTTCTCTACACAACCACATAAAGAACTTTAAAGTTGCTTATTAACTGTAGAATTGGTGAGCGTTTCAAGATGTCATGTTTTTTGCTCATTTTTACTCGAACATGACCTCAGTTTGACCTCAATAATTCCTGACCTGAGGTGACCTGTGACTTAAAATTTTGTGTGAAGGTGTCGAATTGATGCCCGGTAAGGTATCCAAAATTTGGCGGCGCTGCGCGCCGCCGTTTTCTCGCTATTTAAGAAAAACACAGGGTGGGGGCCAAAATGGCCCCCCATCAGGGCGCGGGTTATTAAAGGACACACTCTTAACCCTCGCCCGTATTGGTGTTTTTCCAGCCACGAACGTAAAGGGGGCAGGAGTCTGTTGCCCCCCCTTGCCGTTTCGCCCCTTATCAAGCTAGACCTTCGCAGAAAAAACGAGCGTGCTGCCCGTGACGAGAGAAAGCCGATGATACCCAATTTTAAGGTCCTTGGTCATCGGCTAACCTTCCAGGTCAGGTCAATGGCCAAAAGTCGGGAAAAGCGGGACATGTTAGAACGTCGTAAAGGTGGCTGCTATAGGTTTCTTTTTTCGGGGTGATGATCACGAATATCATGTTAATAATGATCATAGATAATGTCTTCATGCATTTAGGCCAGGTCGGGTCAGGTCAGGTCAGGTCAGGTCAACCAGTAAGGGTTTTGCCGGGTATTCGTAGTAGGTGGCAACCGCCTCTGACAGCTTCGTAACATGTTACGAATGCACCAAAATTACTTCGTAAATGTTCAAATGGTTGCTAAATTCGAATTCAGATCCAAAAACTAGCCTAGAGACATGTAAAACTCCAAAAATGAAAACCGAGGTCATCAAAGGTCAATGACCTGACCTGACCTCCCGGTGATCTTGACACCCACCCTAATGCATGGGAGCAACATCATATCCCATGTTTGAACGCTTGAAACCACGAAAAGACTGCAAACGCGCGGCCGATGCGAGCCGACATGCGCTGAATCGCGATTCCGGCCAAACATGGTCTCGAAAAGTAGTAGGTCACAGGTCAAAGGCCATTAGGGTCAGGGTCATGAAATTTTAAGGATAGGTGTAAAATTAGCGCCCCCAGGTCACGAAGTTGGTCGAAAGAGGTCATGTCGCATATCATTCGATTCGGCAGGTCTTCCTGAGTTCATTGGTAGCTTTCCTGGCTCGCTAGCTCAATTTGATCGGGAGTGATTGACGAAAAACTAAAATGACCTTGATGACGTTGTAAATGACGTCACGCAAGGTCAACATTGCAAAAGTGACGCATGTAACCTTGCAAGGAGTACATCAAATCACGATTCTGTGTGCTTGAGATAGTTGGAGATCGTTCCCGGCGCCAGAATAGCAGTTTTCATTTTTCCCCATTGACTTTTAATGGTGAGGTCACGAAAATGACCTGACCTCATATGACCTTTAGGAAAAATCCGAGATATACAAGTTGTGAGACTCGTTATGGATACTTGATCCTGCAAGTTTCATTTCCCTGTGAGTTTCCTCTGGGAGGGCGTTGTGAAGTTGCGACATCTGAAGACCGTGCAGAGGTTCACTTATAACGTCATAGGTCAGTGACCTGACCTGACTCGAAAATGCCGTTGGTATCAAAAGGTCCGGCTTGAATCAAAGGTTAGGTATGCCAAGTTTCAGCTTTCTATCGCCAGTGTGTTAGGAGCTATTGCGGAAAAAACCCTAGGGGGGGGGGGCGGCACCCGCCGTCTCCCCATCGGCCGGCGAGGGTTAATTGAGTACCTTATTGCTTCGTTTGTGATATGTGTATGTAGAACATTTACCTCTTGAATGGTACGCCATAAACTGCGTTTGAATTTCAGTTATTTTTGGGTAGGTATATAATTTATGCTAGCGGCCGCAAAACGCCAACCGTAGGTGCACTGGCGGTCGCAGCCGCTAGCAAAAGGGGGGAGGGCAAACTCACACTCGCGGGACATAACATTTATCCGTCACCGGAGGGGGGGGGGGTGATCGGCTAATTTTTACGTCCACGAGGCGCCGCGCAGTTGGCACTAATTATGCTTCATCCATGTCATTCTTGCGTGGAATCTTTAAGCACAATTTAAGGCAAAATCACCAGTTCCATTTCCAGCCCCACGGTGTTTCCACCGGTCGGGCGACTGCACCATGGCGACGGATCGGTGTAGCATATGCTGGAAGGTCGGGCACGCGGATTTATGACCTTACCACAATAAAACAGTTCGGAAAAGTACAGATACCTACTTCTTGCTATGAACAAGCATGTGAAACCCAGAGAGCATTTTCAGACTATGACATTTACCCATATAGTTGTGTGGCGGCGGGAGAGAGTAGGTACACCGACCTCTGGAGACCAAAGGTTCCTGGCTTTCAAAATTGGCATCTGAGGGCCGCGCGCGACTCCTGCGGGCTTCGTAACGGCTCTATTGGGGCTCACTCAACCTGCCTAGTCCTCATGCCGAAAAGACTGGCGCTGAGCCCTGAGGATTTCATCAGTCTCTGCCAGCCTCAAGACCCACAACGGCTCATGGGGTACCGATGTCGAAATATGAGGGAATCTACGCGGGACCATCAGGACGTAAAGTGATCTCGATCAGAACCAGCGTAAGGCTGTACGGGGACCCGCAGTTGCTACTGTACACGAACCCCAACTCTAGCCGTCTGTCCTGTCCAGTAACAACCGATAATATTAATATCGACTGCCGGTCCCTGTACAAGAGCAGCTGAGGTTTTCTGTGCGTGCCCTCTGACAGCTTATCGTTGTTCCCAGTGAGGGTGCTGGGACAATTTACTCAGGGTCGCTGTACAGTAGCAACTGCGGGTCCCCGTACAGGAGTCTGCGTAAGCCCTCTGATCTTCAGAAGCCCACCCATGTATGTTTTCACTTAGAGGCCAGATTAGGGCCCTCAGAGACCAGTACAGGGCCTGCAAACTGCAAAGGCCAGTAGTTTGAGACCATCAGAGGCCGAATTGGGCTCTCAGAGGCTAATGTGGGTCCTTACTCATTACAGGCCAACATGGGGCCCTCAGACGTCAGCGTGGGGCTCTAAAAGACCGGCATGAGCCGTCGTTGGACCCCAGAGGCCAGAAGAGGGCCCTCAAAGGCCAAGATGGGCCCTCCTCAGAGGCCAATGCAGGCTCTTAGAGGCCGGCATCGGGTCTTTAGCAGCCAGTGTGGGGCCCTCATTGGCACCTAAAGGTTCGTCTTAGGACACCAGAGATAGAAATAAGGCCACCAGAGACCGGTGTGAGACGCTCAGACGCCGGTTGGGGCCCCTGAGGCCGGTTAGGGGCCCTCATAGGCCAGATGTGGGGCTTAAGAGAGGTCGATGTGGGCTCTTAGCGGCCAACGTGGGCGCTTGACCGCCACTGAAGTTCCCTCAGAGGTCAGTGTAGGACGCTCAAAGACCGGTGTGGGAGCTTCATTAATAGCTTGGAGTGTTTTTTTTTTTTTTTTTTTAGCCTCGTGACGATCGAATAAGGGCCAGGGCCCCATACACCTATGGAGGCCCATCGGTTGTTTGAGGGGGGGGGGCAAATGATATGATGGCCCCCTTTATTGGCCTTTGGGGGGCATGGCCCTGATGCCCCCCCCCCCCTCCCACGCGACCGCCACTGTGTACACATTACACACAGGCCTCTGAGATTGCATACTAGCTCTGGCAAACTCTATGCAGGCCCCGGAGGTCCCACGCTAATCCTTAAGAAACCAAGCCGGCATACGGCGTCACCACCGGGCTTCTGAGGTGCACCGCACCAACCCATGAGGTCTTAATTTAGTGTCGTAGAGCCACGCTCATTTGGCAGGGCCCACCCGCCACTGCCGAAGAGGGTCTCATGCCAGCTATTGCTGGGCCTACGAGAGCCTCAAGTAAACCCACGCTGATATTCCATATAAGATCCGGCCTTACTCGTGAACCGGTGCCAGCGACGCTGACCGCCAAATTGACAGAATGCGAAGCTGAGCCCACTCATGAGTAAAATTTACGTACTTTGATGGCGCAAGAAAGAAAATGAAACATACAAAAAGCTTTCTAGGACTTTTGTTCGATCTGAAAGGTGGGGCCAAAAGATAGTATGGCCACACCTTTCAGCACCAAAGGGGGGCCATGGCCCCGTGCTCCCCCCCTGGGACCGCCTATGAGTAGGTGCGATGAAAGAGACACCTCAGTGAGCTGATCATAAGGTCGCCTGAGACAGTGTCCCTTACGATCCGAGATATAGCTACCTGCAAGTTGAGAAGACTCGGAAGACTGCTTCTTCCTGAGTTTCATTTCTCTGCAAAAGATAACTTCGCACTGATGGCCTTCAGATTTTTTTTTTACCAAGTAGAGGCTTCCTTACAACGTGACCGTCATTAGAAAGGTAAATAGTATTCACTTAAAGCAGTTCTAAATGACATACATATTGATAGATAAATGACCGACATCAGATATCACTGAAAAAATCCTGACTCCGATGACACCCCCAGGGGGAGTTCACCAAAACGACACCCCAAAACTCCCAGGTGGTACTCCTCATTACACCCCCTCCAAAACTCTCCATTACACCCCAAAGCTTCCCTCGAGAAACTCTTTGTAACTCTCCCTACCGTTTTAGAAAACTCTTCATTACTCTCCTTTACCCTATCAAAACAAACAACATACTCCCTGAAACTCCCTTCCATCACTCCCAATGACTCTCCTACTGCCTCATAATTACTCCCGATTACTCCATTCCATTATTCCCCAAAACTCCATTTACAGCTTCATGGTAGGTATACCTCTTGTTACTCCCCATCAAACTCACCCAAACTTCGCATCACTCCACTCCAGCCCCTCCCCCCCCCCCCGAAAATAAATATTGGACGAATAGCGTAACCACCCAAAGCTCGTGTACCGAAGCACATATAAAAAATATATTTCAAGAAATGTGTATTCATAGTCCGGGGCGGTGGGAGGCTTAAAAAATTAACAAACGCTTTCGACGTCCCGCCGCGGCACGCTCTCCGGGGATCTCACTCCATATGCTTCACGGTCGCGAGTTTTGATGATAAGAATCCAAAAGGCGGCCTACCACAGCAGGAATGCTTGGTCTGGTGGTGCCGCTACCCCACCACCTCCTGGGCCTCGACGAATACTGCGTCTTCTTCGTCCTGCTCTCCTTTCACGATGGTGGGAACTGGGATGGATATTTTGCTGGCCTCCGTTGGCTTCCGACGTGTCTTGCGGGATGCGCTGCAGGCTCTCCAGCTCATCCCCTGCAAAATGTTAAGAACCATGAAATTATAGGTACACTTAACATTGCGTGGGAGGAAATGGATGAGAAAGAAAAAAAGAGAAGGAGGGAAGGAGGAGAGGGATGAAGGAAGGAAGGAAGGAAAAAAGGAAGGAAGGAAGGGAGGGAGAGAGGGAGAAAGAAAGGGAGAGAGAGAGGGGAGGGAAAGAGGGAGTGAGGAAGGAAGCGAGGAAAGATAGAAGGAAGAAATGAGGGAGGAGACTGAGAGGTAGACAGATGAGACAAGATGGACGAGACGAGACATACGCAACCTGACGTGTTGGCACTAATGCTGCATTTCGGCACATGATGTCAAAATAATGAAAGCAAGAGATTGCAAAGTTAGCATACTTCTTATGCACTACAATTTTGATAAAGTTAAGTTTCAGTGAAAGTCTAAAGGGCAAGTTAACAGCCTCCATCTTAGTTGCAGACACAGTAGGGCAATGCTATAAAACGTACTTACTTGAACGCTCAAAAAGTTGAGCAGGTCGCTAAAAATAAGCCAAGGACGTTATACGCTGCATAGGTACCCATGTTTACATTAAAGAACGAAATTCAATTATGGACACTTTCTAAAAACATACAACAATTTAGACAAAATTTATTTTAACATGCTGGTTTGTCGGTGGTTTTCATCATTCATGGGCAGTGGCAGTGGTAGGTAACTATTTTTTTTATATACCTATATAAAAAAGGTATAGAGGTATAGAGGCTAGAAAAATCAAGGTTTTAATGCCAAGATAGTTTAACTTTCTGGCTCTGCTTTGAAAGCCCTTCAAATATGATATTTTTCATTGGTATGGATATTAAAATAATTGGGCAATAACAATAGGATCAATGACGTGTAAAGCTTGTGTAATCCTAACTTTCCAATTTATTCGAGGGAAATAATGTATGATATTTGCCAATACCTAGAAACTCAGAGCATGCTGTTTCCGATCTTTATCTCACTCAGAGGAACAAAACAAATCAATTACCCTTACAGAGACCATTCCAGCCCATCAAGAACATGGGGTTACCATATGTTCTCATCACAGCATTATAACACTTGGCACGATAAAAGCATGATGAGAAATACAGCTAAGCTTACCTTTAAATCCAAAGTAAGTTCCAATTATCCGTCACTGTATAGGTCAGGTCCGTCTAAGTCAACACGCTCTTCACTAACACCTCGCCCGCCGCCCCGCACAACGTGCTGCGTACTACGCGCAAAAGATGGCGGCCACCGGCAGCCTCGCGACGTATGCTAAAACCCCTTCGTAACTCCCTTTTTACTCCTGTCGGAACGTTCGGCAAAGGTTTTTCATGGGAGCATTTTCAAGAGTTTTGACCCATATGGAGTCAATTTTTTTTTCTCAGTGATCGCGCTACAAACAATCACTGTATAGAATTCACAAAGCGCCCGGACACCTGGCTCCGAAGACATCCATATGCCTACCATTTTACATGCTAAAATGCTTTACAATCCAGAAGTGGCTATATTGCGATGCATTGTTGCTAATTGGGGCAAATAGATGAGGAAAATGTTTAAAACATTCCTTTTGCAGTGGGGCTATATATTGCGCTAGGCAACCTTGCTTGCAAACGCTTAAGTATTGTTTGTTTTTGAAACGGTTCTTCGTCTAAATTTATTATCCGAAGGCCACGTTACTGACACTCATACGAAAACGGAACATTAACCCTCGCCGGCCGAGGGGGGGGCGGGTGCCGCCCCCCCCCATAGGGTTTTTTCGCGATAGCTCCGAACACGCTGGCGATAGAGAGCTGAAACTTGGCATACCTGACCTTTGATCCAAGCCGCATCTTTTGACACCAACCGCATTTTTGGGTCAGGTCAGGTCACTGACCTATGACGTCATAAGTGAACCTCTGCACGGTCTTCAGATGTCGCAACTTCGCAACGCCCTCACTGCCAGAGGAGATGTCACAGGGAAATGAAACTTGCAGGATCTAGTATCCATTATGAGTCTCACAACTTGTATATCTCGGATTTTTCCTAAAGGTCATATGAGGTCAGGTCATTTTCGTGACCTCACCATTATAAGTCAATGGGGAAAAATTCAAACTGCTATTCTGGCGCCGGGAACGATCTCCAACTATCTCAAGCACACAGAATCGTGATTTGATGCACTCCTTGCAAGGTTAGATGCGTCACTTTTGCAATTTTGACCTTGCGTGACGTCATTTATGACGTCATCAAGGTCATATTAGTTTTTCGTCAATAACTCTTGATCAAATTGAGCTAGCGAGTCGGGAAAGCCACCAATGGACTCAGGAAGACCTGCCGAATCGAATGATATGCGACATGACCCCTTTCGACCAGCTTCGTGACCTTAGGGTGCTGACCTGACCTTGACCTGAGGTCAACACCCCAAGTTGACCTGACCCGAACAAAAAGTATATCATTCGACGCGCCTGAGCGAGGCGAACACGATGCTGCCAAAATCGCGGCTCTGCGGCCATTTTTTGCGAAGTTATTCACCAAAAACTGAACCGTACCTTGGGGCACTTGACCTGACCTCAGAGGTCACCGGTTGACCTAGGACCTTAAAATCGGGTACCAATCTCTGCGTCTCGTAACGGCGCACACGCTCGTTTTTTCCGCGACGCGCTAGCTCCACCAGGGGCGAAACGGCGAGGGGGGGGGGGTCGTACCCGCCCCCCCCCCCCTCGGCCGGCGCGTATGTAGAAAACCAATAGGTCCGGCGAGGGTTAAATGCATTTTCTATGCAAACGAAACTCATAATCAGGTGACAACCAAAGTATAGCGTCTTACCATACCCGTAATACTACATGCTATCGCATGCTTTTGATCCTCCAATTCTGGATAAAACACCCCGTTTTGAAATGCCTTGGAAAAGCTCAATCACGCTGGAATGCAGCATACCATGCTTTATGCATTATTTTGTTGAATGGTTGAAAGATAAGGTCTTTAAAATAGTATATGGCAGCCATAGTGCGTTATATAGGCTGTGAGTTTTGCACCGATGAACTTGTGACCATGGTTTGTACCTATGTATGTATGCATAACACTCCAATGTATGTACAGTCTGCTTTTCTTTTTGCTCTATCTTTGATCAAAAGTTATAAGCGAAAAACATTTGACCTATTTTAGCGAAATTTTTACATTTATATCCCCCAAAAACTCCCTAAATATTGACCTAGAGCAGCCAAATTTGCACAGGGGTGAGAAATCCAGGGGGCCCACCTACCTACCAAATTTGGTGTTTCTAGGTGCCATAGGAGCCAATCGCGAGGGGGGGGGCGCATCGACCCCCCCCGCCCTGCCAGGCCGTGTTATGAAAAATGCCCTGCCAGGGCGAGGGTTAAAAGTACCGCGCAAAGTGACGGTGGATCCATCAACCCTGACCGAGGAAGGGCCTGCTATAATTTGAAAGTCACCGAACCAATTGACCTGGGGAATGGACGAGGATATCCATTGTTTCGGTGACTAGCAGTCCTTCCTCGGTCAGGCTTGATGGATCCACTGTTACTTTGCGCGGTACTTTTAAGACATACTGTGCAATGACGTAAGCTTTAAAACCAGGAAATAGTTCACTTTCCTGAAATTAGTATTTTGCTATGAATTTATGTTTTTTTGTGCTCAAAATGATCAGAAAATAAAACAAAACGTTTTTGTAAAAAGGATTATTTTCTATATTTTAGTATAAGAAGAACTATATTCTATATAAAATAATGTTTGACGCGGAAGCTTATTACGCGTTGACCAATCATATTGCGTAGGACAAACCCATCGGCTGTAAGCAGCATTCTGATTGGCTGACGATGACGTGACTGCATTCCTCAGCAAGGCACGCATTCCTCTGCAAGGCACTCTTTTCGGAACGAAAAATGGAATATCTTCGTCTAGGGTGATCGTTGGGCCGTAAAAGCTTCTGATTTGTGCTAGTCTCAGCGCAAGCAACAAAACTGCTATTCCAGTTCCAAACCCCATGTTAAAAGTGAACTATTTCCTTTAAGCTTTAAACGTGGAGGCTTGAGATCGTAAATAAATAAATATAGATAAATACCTAATAGTATATGGTCAAATAACTAGTCTAGCGGTGACACACTTCCCCTCGCCAGTATTGGTGTTTTGACAGCCGCAAATAAGGGCAAATAACTTATAAGGGCGGGGGAAGTCCGTTGGACCCCCCTTGCCGTCTCACCCCTGATCGAGCTAGAGCTTCGCGAAAAAACGAGCGTGTTTCCCGTGACAAGAGGAAGCCGATGATACCCAATTTTAAGGTCCTAGGTCATTGGTTGACCTTTCAAGCCAGGTCATTGCTTGGCCCAAAAGTCGGGAAAATCGAGACCAGTTGGGTCGTAAAGTGTGGCTGCTACGAGGTTATTCGGGGTTCTGATCACGAATATCATGTTAGTTTTTATCACAGATGATGTCTTCATGCTTTTAGGCCAGGTCGGGTCAGGTCAGTTCAGGTCAACCAGTAGTGGTTTTGCCGGGTATTCGTAGTAGGTGTCAACCGCCTCTGACAGCTTCGTAACATGTTACGATGGCACCAAAACTACTTCGTAAATGCTCATATGGTTGCTAAATTCGAATTAAGCTAAAAAAACTAGCCTAGAAACATGTAAGAGTTAACCGAGCTTATTTAAGGTCAGTGACCTGTCCTGAGCTTCAAGTGAACTTGACACCCACCCTAACGCATAGGAGCAATATCATATCACATGTTTGAACGCTTGAAACCACGAAAAGAGTGCAAACGCGCGGCTAAGAGGAGACGACATATACGCCGAATCGCGATTCCGGCCAAACATGGTCTCGAAAAGTAGGTCACAGGTCAAAGGTCATTTGCGTCAGGGTCATGAAATTGTTAGGGTAGGTGTAAAATTGATGAACACGATGGTAATGAAAGTTCCGTCGCAATCAGCGAGTTTTTACACGAGTTATTATCGAAAACCGAGAGGGGGCTGTTCGACCCCCCCCCCCCCTTATACCGGCGAGGGCTAAGGGGGAAGGGCGTTTCTCACGGTTCTTCCTACCTAAGATCACTGTTAAGATCTGAAATGAGAAATCATAAAACATGGCTCACAGCAGGGCTGAAGCGTGAAATACGCAAGCATGGCTACTCAAGCTTGATCAGCTCAACGATAAAAAAAAGCAGTTCAGGCTCTCCGCCGATGATGACAGCCTGGTCGGGTAGTTCGCTCCGCGACAGGGTCCGTCTGCTTTGTGCGGCGCGGCACGGCGCGGCGGGGGGGGGGGGGGGAGGCGGCGATGCGTCTGAAAGGCGACGCTCGGACGTCCCGGGAATCACCTGTCACCATGCGGCGCGGCGGTCGGTCCCTCCGACCCTTCCCATTGTTACCTGACTTGCAGGTGCCGGTTCCCCCGGAAGGGTCACTTTGGTATGCGAAATATTCACTCTTTAATCGGACAGGAGGGGAGCAGTAGACATTCGATGGAGTAGGTCAGCCGGGCGTAGGTCAGCCGGGCGTAGACATTCGATGGAGTAGGCGATTCGGGCGTAGGTTAGCCCTGCGTAGGTCAGCCGGGCGTAGACATTCGATGGAGTAGGCGATTCGGGCGTAGGTCAGCCGGGCGTAGGTCAGCCGGGCGTAGACATTCGATGGAGTAGGCGATTCGGGCGTAGGTCAGCCGGGCGTAGGTCAGCCGGGCGTAGACATTCGATGGAGTAGGCGATTCGGGCGTAGGTTAGCCGGGCGTAGGTCAGCCGGGCGTAGACATTCGATGGAGTAGGCGATTCGGGCGTAGGTCAGCCGGGCGTAGGTCACCCGGGCGTAGACATTCGATGAAGTAGGCGATTCGGGCGTAGGTCAGCCGGGCGTAGGTCACCCGGGCGTAGACATTCGATGGAGTAGGCAATTCGGGCGTAGGTCAGCCGGGCGTAGGCCACCCGGGCGTAGGTCACCCGGGCCTGAGCCACCAAAACCGTACCAGGCCAAGTCTCCTATTATGGGAGGATTTTACTCTAAATGGAGTCGCTGAAGCTTGGCTCCGACCAATTTTCACCCCATTCGGAGCATTCGTGTCCAAGTATTTGTTTGAATCCGCCCAGTGACAAAGGTGCCCTGGCTGATAAGTGATATTGATATCAAGCCTCCGCTCTCAGACATTGGTTGCAGGCATAATGCAAGGCGCTGAGCCACATAAGGAGGCGGCAGAGTATAAGTGAAGTGCCCGTTCGCTCAGGAAACGAAAGGGAAAGGATGGCGGGGGGGGGGGGTCGCTGGAGACGGTGATATGTGATAGAGCATTGCCTATTCGATTATCCAAACTACCGGGGCTTGGGCTTCGGTAGCACTGGAAAACTAACCGTAAACCGTTACTCAAACTCAGGCTGATGTTCGATGAATAAGTAGCATTAGAAAAAATATCAGAAAGCGGCTTTTTATTGCATGATATAAAACAACGAGCAGAAGCAGTTTCATCGAACAAAAATTTACACCCACGTCGTCGACAAAATACTGTAGCAAAACACCGGCTATGTAAAAAGCCTCTGCAAGCCAGCCCACTCGTTTCTTCGAATAACTCCGTATTGGACCAAAAACCCCTCCCATTTACCGGGGGTAAACAAACCACGAGCCACAACCCCAATAACCCTGTATCACAAATGCCACATCGTACAAGTTTCTCCAAAAAATAGTCCGTTGCATCCATACAAATACACAAATGAGCATTGGAATGACGTTGGAATGAACAATGTAGCATTACAAATGCACACACAACACCTGCTTATTGCTGCATGTAATCACAATATACATCGCATGTAGCCGGCAGACTGTGCACAAAAAGTAATGAATCCAAAACGTGATTACGGGGTGCTGAAACATTACCATGACACACACCATACACTATACAGAACCACCGTATCCTTCAGTACTACAGCAAATGCACAGCTAGTTTCGGGTTGCTCAATGCATACAAGAATCTCAGGAAACTCACACAGTGTCACCACAATAATGCGTAACTACGAAACGAGACCAGCGCACAGTTTTGAACTGTTCTCTTAAAGGCATATACTAATAACAAAAAGCGACAAGAAGCGTCGACAGAATAAATGAACCAAAAATTGGAAGAGATCAAAGTAAAAAATAAAAACGTAACGAAAGCTTTAGTGGAGGCGAGATTCAATTCAATGGTTGTCAGTCAATACGACCCTTACATACCTTTGGATGCAAAGATATGACACAGATTAATCACTAGCATTACCAAACGACAGCGGAATTTTACTGCATGGTGACAAAAAGTAAAAACTTCATCCTATCGTGTCTAATTATTCTACCTCATTATGGAATGCAGGCATATATCACTTGGTCGAGGCGAAATAAGCAATGAGCCAGATGCTAGCAGGAAATGTAGCTTGGACCACCTGTTACCTCTCAAGCAACTGAGTGCTCGACAAGTTACAAAAAGTTAAGCTAACAACTTCAGATTCGCAGTTTCTATGAGACTGACCTGGTATTTCGCTTAGAAAGACACTTCTTCCACACTAACTTTGTAAACAACACAGCTAATGAGACACCGTAAGTACCATGAACGTCAATCGCTAATAACGCCAACGTTAAATTTTGCATCTCACGGAAGACATCGGTAATATTGGCTGCATATTTTCAGATCATTTTCTTCTCACACAGAACACACATCCAAAGCCTCATTTGTTGAGTTCTCGACAAAAAACTTCCCACATCAGCTGATTGCCGATCATCAGCTATGATACTCCATCAGCTGAGCTAGCTCCAATCAGCTGAGTGTCACCTTCCATCAGCTGACTGCGCAATCAGCTGGCGTCCACCATCTCCCATTGAACGTGTTCGCTTTCCTTACACATTTCCATGACAAGTGGTGCCATCTCTCGTCGGTCGGAGGCACCCAGGCACATTCCAGCGGCTACATTGTATAGAACCGTGGTCTTCTGTGAATAGAAACGTATCGGTGACGGTAAGAGAGTGAAGTGGGAAGGATATTTCAGATAGAAGCAGTGCAAGAGACAGGGATTAGCGTGTGTTTGTGTTAAGAACGCCTGGACTACACCTGTCGTTCATATCGAGTGGGAGAGCGAATGATACTTGGCATGAAATCCTCTGGCAGGAAGATGAAAGAGAGCACTTAAATTATTTGACTGCGCAAACTGTGATTGGCAGTGAACTTTGACGGTAGCTACTAGATAAGGAAAAATTTTGATAGCACTGATAGCACTGAGTAGCAGGTAACGAGGCCAAAATTAGGATGACAGTTATCATCACACTCTCGCCCTGGAGCCTTCACTTCACCACTGTCATCGCCGTGCCGATTAAAAAAAAAAAATCCATCATCTAGATTTCGTATCCAAGTAAACCTAAACCTTCTCCCCACCCTCACCCTACGAACCTTCGCGTCGAAATCCCACTGTTGTTCGTTGCCCATCTCGTGGCATTTCTGGATGACGGGCGCCTTGCCGCCGGCATCCAGACAGTAGAGCCTGTTCAGCACCAGCTCCTGACGACTGGTCTCGTGGAACACCTGGGTGGAGAGAGATGTGATATGCAGATCAGTGGGTGAACGTGACGGCAGAGCAGTCGATAAAGCAGTGCATCAGGTGAGCATGAGGATGCTACTTGCTACGGGAAAAGCCTTGAACAGGAGAGTTGACGAAACATTGACGTTTTTTGGATGAGTTTTTTGTTGGGGCGATGTACGGCATATCGTTTATTAAAATTATTATTTAAAAGGTTATCGGCCTATCTTTGGAAATTTAAACCGATATTCTATATATAGAACCAAAAACATAGAACGACCAAATCACTAGATTTCGCAATTTTTAGTGTTGTATCAAAACTATACACTAAACCCACATCCTGTTAACTCTCAAGACAACATGGAACCTTGCCACGTACCCCGTCACTTCTCCTTCCCCAATCACCCCTCCTACTACCCTCCCCATACATCCTTCTCACCTGATCATCATCCTGCGAGCATCTCGCCAGCCTCAGTTTACTGGCGCGCGCCTTATGGCCTTTAGCCGCCTCCGCGCACCATATGGACCCCTTCAGTTTCAGTCTGTACGCTCCGACATACTCCCGCTGCCGGTCGTACCAGGGCTTCATCTCCCGTCGGCCAGCGCCGCTTGGAATGATAACACCGTCCGGGTCCTTCAGTTTGGGCAGTTCCAGCTCTGGGTAGACATTTTCCACGTACCTGTAGAAACGGAGAAAGGAAGAATGATGTACTCGTATGTGAGTTGAGCCGCGGGCGGTTACATTTAAGCTGGACGAGATTGTGTGAATTTAACGAGCACCAGTATAACGCCTTTTGGGGCGACTAACGGAGCGAGCGAGAGGGTGGGCCTTGCACGTGCGAAATTGCGAGGGGGTACCTCCAACTGACTTGTGCACGGCACCCTACTAACTGGTCTCTAGCGATGTGCCAAATTTGAGCACAATCGGCCCAGCCGTTCTCGAGATCTGGAAGCGGCACCCTGCACGTGCGCACGTGCAAAATGGGTCCCAACTGACTTGTGCACGGCACCCTACTAACCGGTCCCTAACCGTGTACCAAATTTGAGCGCAATCGGTCCAGCCGTTCCCGAGATCTGGAAACGACCCCTGCACGTGCGCACGTGCAGCAGCACCCCAACTCTGGCACATGTATATGCAGTGCCTAGTGGGTGCCTACCTACATGCCAACTTTCAGCGCAATCGGCCAAGTAGTTACCGAGATATTGCAACAATTACAAAAGTGACACCTCTTCGTTTTGCACGTGGCACGTGCATAAGGGGTCACCCACATGCATCGGGAATAGTCCAATACTTGGTAGAAGGAATGAAGCTACCCTACAAAAATTACCGCGTGTAAATCGGTCAAGTGGTTGCTGAGATATAAGCCTCGCAAAAGCGTGACCACGGCCGGCCGGCCGGCCGGCCGGCCGCTCATACTCAGAAATTTCCGTTAATCTAAGGAAAGACTACGCTCGCTTCGCTCGCTCCGTAATAAGCAAAAGCATGTCTTGCAACACATTTAAAACCAGAGACTTTCAATAATGCATGTGCCAGTATATGGGCCTTTATTCAATTAGCCCGGACGGGCTGAGCAGATCGCTAGCGAACCTCCCTCCCCCCCCCCCAAAAAAAAGGACTGAAAGGCCCGAAAGGTTATTGAGAAAGGCTGATAGACAGAAAAAACACTTCCCTCCCTAACTCTTCAGCTATTCACCCACCATTTGAAGGACTTGCAGGCGAGTCGTTCCCTGAGCGCCCTCCTCTCCGACACATCCCCGTACGACATCCTCCGAGCGTCCTTCCGCGTCTCGAAGAAGTACTCTTTGTACTCGTCTAGCCAGACGTGCACCACTCGCAGTGAGTTTTCTAAGGAGGAGCGGTGACCAGCTGGGGTGTCGTAGGGGCGACGTTTTCGGAACACGTGACCGATACGAGAGCAGGGGACGATCTGGAGGCGGCCGCCGCACATCCATACCTGGAAACAGGGGAAGACAGGGGTTGAAGGGGTTACACAGGGTTATAGAAGGGTCTGAGAGAGTCAAAAGGGTGCTAGAGAAACCAGCGAGGTCAGAAAGGTCAGAAAGGAAAGGCAGGGTTAAAACGGGCATAGGGGGGGGGGGGGTCAGAGTGAGGATGGAACGATTAACACGAGGGGTCAAACGGTGCATGTATATTTATATGAAGGCATGACGGTAACGGTAGTCTGGCGACGGTTCATAGAAACCAGAAATGCTCCACCTACCCATCCCCTGACACAACCACTGGCCTGACAATAGACACTGACGCTGATACAGTGACACTGACACTGACACGGTGACACCGACTATGACCTTAACATAAGCCACCGACACCGACAATGACACCAGATTCTAAAAACTCAATACTGGCAAACACTGACATCGTGACATTGACATCGACCCTGACCCTGAAACCGACACTGACACACTGAGACACCCGCATGGCGACACTAACCCTAAAGGACAGCTCGAGGTTTTCTCCGCCCCAGATGTCCATGCCGGGGTCGTACTCCCCCAGCTCGTGGAAATACGACCGGTCCATCGCGAACAGACCGCCAGCCATTGTAGGGGTGCTGAAACACAGAGGGAGCGCGGAGAGCGGCGGTGTCAGTGTCAGAAAAGGTTAATGGAAGACCAGTGCATTGACGGAAGTTGGTACTGTTCTAAAATTTCGTGATGTTTTACTTCATTTTAAGTTTCGCGGCACCTCAAAATTTTCCTTTAGTTCAAAGAGCAAAAACATAAGCAGTTTCAAGTTTCAACGTAACAAGGGAGTTTCATCATACCAATGAATTAACAAGTTCAGTAAAAATTAAAGATAAATAGTGGTTACCCGATTAAGTAAAAGCCAGCTTAACGCCCTTTTATGCTTACAACTGGAGACACTGGCAAAATAATATTTGTTCGCCCTAAAAACGCAGTGAAAAAAAAACATCCATGCCGCCCAACTTCCCTCGTTCCTTTTCACTGACCCCTCCACACAATCCACTCCACTCCACCCCACTCCACAAGCACAACCCACCTTCCCCCTCTCCTCACTCACTCTATCGGACTGACGGCGCCATCTCCCTCCGTGGGTCTTCCTTTGGGCAGGGCCACCCACTGGAAGTGCATGCCCCAGTTGAAGCCTCCGCGCACCAGAGGTGAAGACGAGTAGGCGAACGTGTCGGCGCTGATGATGTCGATGACGGGCACGGTGACGGTGTGACGGTCGGCTGCGATCGGCGCGAGGAGAGGTCGGAGCCAGTCCGTGTTCACCTCGATGTGGGAGTCGAGAAACACCAACACCTGGTGGGGAGGGAAGGGATGAGGTGAGAGAAAATAATAAAATATTGCGTGATAGTCGGTAGTGTTTCCCGGTGTAGTCTCGGAGTAGTCAGAGGCAATTCGGCATTCTTTACGCTCCAAAATGAATTCACGGTGCTGTTAACTCCACTCTCAAACGTGATAAATCAAGAACAAGGTAAGATTAGTGAAAGAAACATCAATACCTAACAATCATTCAACATGAATGCTCTCCGTAGACCGTACTCAAACACATTTAACTCTTTATCGAAGTGGAATCTTACCTTGCCTGTAGCTTGTGCTGCTCCGTGGATCCTGGCCCGCATCAGACCCAGACGTTTCTCCGAGCGAATAATTCGCACCTAGAGCGAAAATCAGACGTGACTGACGATGAAATCAGCGAATTGCCTTCCGTTAAACGAACATTTAAATGGCATACTCACTTTAAAAAAAAAGTTCATTTAATGGCCAAAACATGATGAAACAACTGGTTACTGGTTACAATGAAACCACTATATATTCGGCAAATTCCGTTACAACTGAACTCTAGAAATACCCCAAACGTCACCCACCTTGTTCAAACAAAACTTCTCCACGTGTTTCTCCACGACAGCCGACACATCAGACGTGCTGGCGTCATCGACCAGCAGGACCTCCCTCAGCAGTTCGGGCTGTGACCGGTCCAGAACCGACCACAGAGAGCGGAGCAGGGTCGACTCGGCCTCGTCAAAGAAGCAGATAATGACACTGACGTCCGGCAGGCTGGACACCGGCGGGTACGTCCGGTTGGAGCACCTGTCGAAGGTCAGGGTGGATCGCGAGGATGATGAGACAGGGACTTGAACAACACCATAGTGAAATGAAACTACTTATTTTTTTCCCAAAAATATGACCTGAACATGAATGATTCTGATGAGAAATAAAAATCACATAGATTTTGAAACACGCTCTACAGAACCACTCGCTAACCTATGTTTAGCATTCACAACGCCCACTGATTCTATCCCGTCCTCTGACTCACAGTGCGTTTCTCGTGTCGGGCACCAGTCTCCTCAGCGACAGCCGGTCGCTGACAAGTGTGTTAAACGCGTGCCGTTTGTACCCCTCGGCGCGTCTGCTCTTCTCCTGCTCCGTCTCGACCAGAGCCATGCGCGCCAGGTCAGGCAGCTGTGCCGGGACGGACGGTCCCGTGCCATAGGGTCCGCAGAGCCCGCCCGGCGCCTTGCTGGGGTGATGACTGGTGAGGAAGGACTTCAGCGAGCCGTCCAGGCGGAGGTAGAGGAGCAGGGCCACCAGCCAGGTGACGGAGGAGAGGCAGATACCGAGCAGCAGCCAGCGAAGGTGCGGCACCAGCCGCAGACGCGGGAACTGCATGGTGGGGAGGGGAATGGGGTGGGGTGGGAGGGGATGGAGTCTATGATCTGAAATGGAGAGAAGGTGGACAGTCATATACAGAACCCAGAGTAATAACGAAAGATTGATAATGGAACCTCAGATTAAAGTGTGCAAAAACATAGAGTACATATCATTATCTGCAATGTCAAACCAGAAAAAAAAAATTAGAGAATATTCAGCCAACTACCTATATACCAGTCATCTTCATACAAGAAGTCAGCCTATTTGCTTGATTATAGTTTCTGTATAACAGGTTTTCCTTCCTTTAGCTCTGTTTAGGTCGAGTTCTTTCCAGGGCCTCGTCTAAGGAATTTTCACTGGGGGGGCCAGAGACTGAAGGAGCCAAACCTAGGGTACCCCCAAATCCTGTTTTCTCACCGGATTTAGACCACTTATTTTTCATCACAGCCCTGATACCATGAATTTTTTTTTGAAAACTAAAAAAATAGTAGGCCATCCGACCCATGCTTATATACCTATTAGTTTATAGCCCCCTCACATTGCCCCATCAGGCAATAATAATCACACTTCTCGTTGTTGAGCGTGTGATTGAGTGGCAGTGCCTTGTCTAAGGAATTTGCATGCCGAGCCTTATGTCGAGGGCCCACACGCATATGTATTTTTTTGCGAACCACATCGGTTTCAGATGGGCCCCTCTGAGCGCTCGATGCCGATCTCTGAGGGCTAATGCCAACGTCTGGACCTATATTTCGGCCTCTATGGTAGCCCACACTGGTTTTATATGATCCATACCAGGCTTTAATGGTCAATCTGAGTGGAGACCGTATTTTCCCACTAGGGCCCCCTCAGACCAGATGCCTGTGTATCAACTTGGAGACTGATGGCTTCTCAGGTGGATTCTCCGTAATCGCCGTGGATCTTCAACACAACCTTAAGGTCGTCAGAGGCTATAAACTAAACAAAAATGAAGATTACCCCGTGTAGTAGTGCTTTGAGGCCCGTTGGGACCCTAAGTGGCTGGCATTTGCCCCCCAGGACTCCATGCCGACTTCTTTAGATAATCCAGCTGTCAGAGTTCCCGTCCCCACAGACAGACCACCAATCTGGCATCTGCGCCTGCGTACGACCACCCAGAACGGGAGCCTGCTTCATTACGATTAGGAGCTACTCTAGCCGCACACCGGTGACCGTCCAGCCAGAAGTTGGACGCCGCTAGCGAGGACGACGATAGGCAAAAACAAGAGATTGACGCCCCGAGGGGCGAAGACAGAAACAACAGATTGATACCTAAAGGAGAAATTGTTGCCGGTAGAGTCTTGGACTCCGCGTGGTGAGGGCACGCGTCTCGGTTATAACAGTCCGGGTTCGAAGCGCGACATCGCTCGATCTTTATGACCCTCCTGGCGAGTACATGGTTACCTACGGTTGGTGGCAGGCCGTAGCCATTCGAAGTCAGTGAGGGGACCGGCCGTGTGCGGCTATGTGCATACGTTAAACTTTGGGCTCTAAATTCTGCCATAGATCACGAATTGCGCGATCGGAGAGTAGAGGGCAGGGCCAACGCAAAGCTCTGCTTAGCGGGGGCTCTGTACTTGTGAATCCTTCCATTCAAAAGGTTCGGACTAAATTTATGAAAAAAGAATATCCGGGACACGGAGTTGGGCGCCTGAAAAGACGAAATGTAACGCATTGCTGAGCGAAAAAAAAAAGGTTCAGGTAAACAAAATAAACACATAACAGCCCTAGGTAATGAGGTATTTCAATGTGCTCACATTGCATCGTTTCGTTTACGCATTTGTTTTTATGTGCACTGACGCCTCGAAATAAAAATTAGTTTGCCTTTTGGCTATTGCCGGCCCCCCAAGTAGTGACTTTTTGCCCTGACTGGGGGGGCCAGGTCGATGACTGCGGGGGTTTAGCCCCCCCAGTTAACATGTTAGATGAGGCCTTGGTTCTTTCACTGAAAGGTTTATTGAAAAGGACCTGGTTCCACTAAAGATTTAATAGACTTAAGGAAAGGGAACATATCACTTTCCTAAAATTAGCTTTATGCCATCATTTAGGAGAAACTATTTTCCATCTCTTTGGTAGAGGCTTGGTAGAGGCTTGATAGAGTTTACAGCTGGAGCTAATTACACATTGACCAATCATATAATCATAATTACTTAGCTCTGACAAACTGCATGATAATTGGCTGATGATTGGCCTCTGCCAAAGGTGACTGCATTCTTGGCATTCTTCCATAAGGGAAGCATTCCTGTGTAAGAAAATGATTTAAGAAGAAGAAATGGAATATCTTTATTCTTTCCCTGGGGTGATAGTTGGGCCATAAAGGCTCCTGATTTGTGCTTGTCCAGCTCAAGCTACGCCCTACGGAACTGCTACGTCAGTGCAAAACCCCATGCTCAAAGTGGTATATTTCATTTAAAGTAGGTATCTTCAAGCTTTTAGTCTTCTTTATTATGCATATTATCAGAATGGTCTGCTAAATAACAATAAAGAGACATTGTGGCTAGCTAAGTACTATTTAGCCTTTTTGATAGGATCCGCAGACACCTGAACTTTGAGGGCCTATGTTGCACTCTGAACATTGGAATCTTGTTTCTTCAATTCAATAAAAAATAGAATTGTCAAATCAATTTGAAATCAAAATGGGACAACCAATGGAGTCAACCTGGCCCATGCCAATTCCTCTCCTTCAGTTTAGCATGGGGCCCCACGCCCCAGCCTTGTCATCCCTCTATTTCAATTTGCAGACTCAACTTCTCTAGGGCAAATTAAAGACATCACAAAAATATAAGCCCATCCCTTTGGCTTTCTAATCTATATTATAAAATGAAATGGAGCATAAAATTATTTGGATTGTGATTGGCATTGCTGTGCTGCCTGCTTTGCCAGGGTCAGCATCCAATTTGAATGTAAGACTTTACTATTTTTATTTTAACAAAAAACTCGACGATCCTTCTACGCCTTCTACCAATGGAATGGGAAATCAAAATAGGTTCACAATTACTGTATTTATTGAAAAATAAAAGAAAATTACCAATTATACCACTACGACACAATTCGAATATCACAAAGTATTTTGTCTCAAATGCGCAGAAATAACAACCGGCGTTCGTCATTGTTTGTATATTTTGAGGGAGAATAATTAATACAGTATTTCTTTTTTGACGTTAAAATATGCAAACAAAAGTCACTCGATCGATGGATTTGTCCTATTCAAAGTCTCAGCTCTTTTTTAGCCCATCGCCATGAACTTGAATAACATTTTTCAATCATGGTCAAATTAAAAAAGATGACGTCTGCTAACTCAATAACTTTTTAACTGATTCGTAAGTAGCTTACGATTGAACACTGGCCACATCGTGTATGTCTAAATTCTGATATAGGAGGCTGCCGGCAATGGTTTGTCAGCAGCCAATACCAATCCACGCCCCAGTTGCTGTTCGATCGCAGTCGCACTTTCCCTCGCCCCGCACCTCCCCAGCCAGGCAAGGTTTTGCCCGGCACAGCCGCCGCCTTAGTGCCTCGGGCGGTGACCCTTTCAAAGGGGTTCGCAAACCGTCTGGTGATGTGATTCTCAAACCAACGCATAAGTGAGACGTGATCGCTGGGCGTTGGGCGCAGTTGGGCGCATGCGTGCAGTTCGCTAGTACTTTGCGCTGTGTACAATAGTCACCTCGTGTGACCCGGCCTCTGACCGGACGTTATTTTGCTTACGAACGGAGCTACAATAAATTTTGATCACAGAGTCCGTAGATCTATCACAGATCACAGATTATCCGTTCGTAAGTCAACAACACGGTCCGGAGACCGGAACTTTTGCTGTACGGGACACGCCGCCTGCTGCACTCCCGTCTCCGAGGACGGGAGATCAGCTTCACCGAGATCAGCTACACCGAGAACAGCTAAAACGACCAAGACCAGCTGGCAGCTGCATCTTCACCGAGACCAGTTACACCGAAACCAGCGACACGAGGACCCAGCTTCACCGATAATAGCTAAAACGAGACCAGCTACAAGACCCAGCTACAAGACCCAGCTACACGGAGACCCAGCTACATCGAATCGAAACCCAGCTGCATCGAGAACGGCTACACACATGCACATGGGTGTAGGAGCGCCAAAAATATTGGTGAAGGATGCCACCTGAACCTTATGAAAAGGGACAGGACCGTGCCAACCAACACGCACAGTGCAAGCGGGGGGGGGGGGGGGGGCGAATTTCGCCAACCCCTTGTTTTTCGCAGATATCTTACGCCCTTATAATCCCATTAACGTCAAATTTTCAATGCCTGCCTAAAATTGAATTGTGCATCTTGCCATGACAGCAAGATGTAAATCAGGGCCTCGGCTAAGGAATTTTGACTACTGGGGCAAATGGTCAAAGCGTGTTGACCCGCGCCCTGCTGGGAGGGGGGGGGGAGGTTTTTGAACACCCACCCACCCCCCCTGCGGTTTTTCGCGGATATCTGAAAAACGGCGGCACCTTATCATCTATCAATGTTATACATTTTGTGAAAATTTCAGACCAGGGTCCTTCAAGGTCAGGTCACCAGGTCGCTACAAGTGACCTCACCTCATAAACACATCATAAAATGTTTCAATGTATGCCATAGCTACACCAAGTGACGGATCGCTTTGAAGCTTTCAGCAATTGATAAGTGCAACAGTATGTACAAAATTCGGAATTTTCATATCGGTGACCTAAGGTCAGGTCAATTTTGCGACCTCTCTAGGTATTATAAGTCAATGGGAGAAATTTCAAAACCGTCTTTTTCGGACGAAAGTCATTCTAAACACTCTCAAACACTAAATTACAAGTAACTTTGACACACTGAATATGAAAACGGTACCCGTGACCCCTGTTTATGCCCCTGAGGTCATCTCAGGTCACGAATGGTATCTAACAGTTTTTTGCGACTAACTTTTGAAAGAGGCACGCTAGAGCGATGAAAACGCCTTATATATGTTCAGCTCGACGATACAGATCCACTAATATGCAACATGACAATGTCCGGTCAAATCATGACCTTGACCAGAGGTCAAATTTTTAAGTTGAAATTTCAATGTCAAATTATAGTTCATTCGATGCGTCTTGACAAGAGGAACACGATGTCGGTAAAAGAAAGCTCGTGCAAGCTTGAGTCAAAAGTTATTGCAGAAAAACTGTTCCCGAAAAATCGTCTATTTTGGCAGTTTTTGCCCCCTGCAGGCAAAACCGTTGACGTTAGGTCAAATCTGAGCGAATTACTCAGAAAGGGCGTTAATAGGGCTATCGAATGCGCTTTTCCGTGGCGCTGTAGCTCTATTGGTTCCCGAGCTATGCGTTGGCTTCTTGGAAATTGTCGACATTCGACCTGGAAATCGGCGAAATTTTGCCGTCAATGACCTCTGGTGACCTGACTTTTGACCTGACCAAAAAAGTGACCGAAGTGATTTCGTCATTATTTTTGGCGCTCTTTCGAACGCCGCCTTCCGCGTATCGCTACGTGACCCAGGAGCCGAGTTAGAAGGGGACCCCCCCAGCAGGGCGTGGAAATCCAGGACCCCCAGCCGGGCGCGGGTTAAAAAACAGACATTTGATCAACCGTCGAATCCAGTAGTTCTAAGCATAGGTAGGTGAAGACCCTCCCTTGCATTGTCCAAGATTGGTGAAGGATCCTTCACCAATCTGAAACTTTGGTGAAAGGTATTCTTCACCAAAGAGATACGTTGCTACACCTATGCACATGCATCAGCTGGCAGCTACACCGAGACCTGCCATTTCAACGGAGACCTGCATGGCAGTCCTTAGCAAGTCTCTTTGGCCAGCCTCGTCAGCCTTTTGAACTCGCACCTATATCCAATCACCATTCAGGCGCATGCGCTCATCTCATAACTTCACCAAGCGGTGAAATTGTGCTTGGAAAACTCCTTATTACTACTCCTAAACCATGTCTAAACCATTCCTAAACCATCTCTCACATGTGGACGCCTTAACCCGCGAGTTGCTGGGGGGGGGGGGGCGTTAAACGCCCCCACTTTTTTCGCTGGGCCATAGCATAAAAATGGCGCGCCGAAGGCGCGCCAAATTTTGGGTACCTGTAGGGAATTGATTGAAGTTTATTGTGACAAAGTTAAAAAAAATCGGTCGGAAAATTTTTGAGATATCGAGGTTTTAGTGACGTCATGAATTTTGAGTTTTCGACCAAAAACGGCATATGTTCAAAAAATCATATAAAATCACAGAATAGACATACAGACATGCTGTAAACGCCATTAGACTGCCAATACCATGAACAATAAAATGGCTATCTTCGATTATTGATTATCGTTCCGCATTTTCCAAAATCTCGAACTGAATCTCGGCAATTTCTCGTGACTATTTCACGACCATGATACATGCATTTCTTAAATTCAACTTTTTGAGCCAAACACGTACACATATGATAAAATGAATGTCACCATCGTGTTCTACGCCCCAAATTACCCATAAAACATGTGTCACAGGTTGCGAATATCAGTTTTGATTTTCGGGGATATGTGCCTACCCCGGTTGACCTGACCTTGACCCTGACCTATGCTTGACTGACCCGTACATGGAGCTGACACTCTTGTAGGCCTTATATGATGGATTGTGCACCGTTTTGACAGAGTTTATGACGAGAGGCTCCCATTGCGAAGTCCTGAAGTCCATGCTACTGAAAGCCCGATTTAAGGTGTTTGACCTGACCTTGACCCGACCTGTGACCTCAAAATTCAACTTTAAAGTACTCATCTGAAGCGTCTCGTCGCGTTCTTTCGTTTGCCGCCTCGTGCGTTTCGCTGCGCCTATTGGTTCTCGAGTTATCGGCTGGGGGCGTTTAACGCCCCCCCCCCCCCCCAGCAAACGGTGGGTGGCGAAATACCCCAGCAACTGCCGGGTTAAGAAATCTAAGGAAAATGAAATAAAAGGTAATTTGATAAGGATCACATTGGCATGGAAAGATGACTTAGCAAAGTTTTAAATCAAGCGTCACTCGGCATCGTAGGAAGCGTCAGGGTGGCCGCTTTGCCCTAAAAGGGCAATGCATTGAGTGTATGTCTGACCGTCTATTATGCTCTCCGAAAGGAATACTCCCGAACTGAAGTATCGTACATAATGTGCCATGGCTCATGACTGTTCCTAGTGTTCATACAGTTTCGGCACCGTGGGCACGTGCACAGAAAAAATATCCGCTGAGTGGGGTTCTGTCGTCCTGATACAGTATCAAATCTACATATTTGCCTTGGAGTAGATATTTGCCCTCTTTTGGAGTTTTATCCATAGCTCCCCACGGGTTAACTCGATGACAGGTTTCCGTGTATGTAGGTATTACATACTATTTTCGATAACACCAGGTAAAGCGCCGATTCAAGTTTATCGATTATATTGGTTTCATTCATGCTCTCACACAATGAGTGAATGCGCGATTATAGCGCAAAAAGCAAGCAGTCAAGAACAAAGAGAACGACGAAAACTAAATTTATTTTTGCTTCCGAAGCTCGCCCTAACTCGCGCAACTTGCGCTGGTGATAATAAAAAACAGACAACAAATTGGTCGATAAAGTCGATGACATGACATGACCAAAACTGATACAAATTAGGTACAACAGCATTAATATAATCCGTGAATGTCCTTGCAAGTTGAATGATTTAACATGAGCGTAGTTAGTTTAGTAGCGAACTGAATTTTCGTCGATGCTGGTCGGGAAACCCCCTTCGCCTGTTGGGAGAACCATTGGCAGGCATCTGAAAACAGAAAACGGGCTTCAACTAAATTGGCAAATCAACGGGTTTCGTTCTTGATGCATGACGGCACTGAACTATTAAAAATGGCATAACCTTGCTTGGAATACAAGATCACAAGGAAACAAAACAATACACACACAGCCAAGCGTATAATCTAAGCAAATCTTCGCCATCACCCAACATTTCCAAGGCGTCACTGTCGTCCTTCCTGCCTTACACCCACCCAAATCCCTGCTCTAGGCACGTGCCGTAGCCCCCAGTATACCTGCAGAAGTCGTCGCTCCAGCCCAGTCCCGTGCTGCACTCTCCGCGCGAGGCGCACACGCAGCGGCACAGTCGGTTGTCCCAGCGCCGGTCTGCGCTGCAGCCGCGCCGGTACTCGGCTGTCTTCTTACACCGGCACAGACACAGGTCCGAGTGGAACTCCTGGGAGTAAGTGAGAGGGGAGAGAAGGGAGTGAGAGGGGTGAGTTTACACGAAAAGGGGGCATGTGAGCCAAGCAAAAGATGTGCCAGGTGGTGGGATAATCTTCCCTATGCCACGTGATCGACGATTGCTCAGCAGCGGCATAGTCAAATTGCCGAACTGTTACCAGTGGTGTCACCCCTATCATGATTCATCTATCTTTCCGTGCCTCCCTTACTCTGTCTCTTTGTGTCTCTTCTGCGAGACACACACTCTCTTCTCTTCTCCCATTCATCCGTCCATGTATCCCAGTATTTCCCTCTTCTCTGCTTCTCAACGTGTTCTCTGTCATCATGTCTGTATGCTGTTGCGTCTGTGTCTCTGTCTATGTTTCTATTTATTTGTCTCAGACTACGTCTCTGTGTCTCTATGTATCTGTCTCTGTCAGTGTCTATGTCTGAACGTCTCTGTGTCTCTCTGTGTCTTCATGTGTCCGTCTGCGCCTCTCTGTCCGTATGGACCGTATGTTTCCGTCTCTCTGTCTATGTTTTTGTGACTCTATGTCTTCGCATTTATACATATAATTATATGCCGTCTGTGTCTCTAATATTTTGTCTATCTGTGTCTCTGTATCTACGTGTCTGCCTCTGCTATGTATCCGTCTCTCTGTCTCTGCACATTACCTGTCTTTCCGTGCAGTCGGCGGCGGTCAGCGGACATCCACACGAGCATTTAACGTCCTCCTCCACTCTGACCGCTCCGCACTGCATACGGTGGTTGACCGCGTCAAAATGAAACAGCTGCGACGGGGCAGGGTGGAGTCAGATGGTTGTCAGATGAAGTTGATACACATTACACGGTACGAACGGACTGTATGATTTATAAGGAATCTTACCAGCTGAGTTGACCTTGCTCAAAATATGTCACAATCAGTTGTGTAGAAAACGGAAGCTACCTAATGCACTTTTTGCAACCTTCTCATAGTTCACTGCTGGTGATGTTGCTATTGTATGGTATTCATATAATTAAAAACAGCAACAAGGTAAAAATTAAGATACCCAATCACATTTATCCATAAAATTACAATATAACTAAACGACCTAAAATATATGAATCTCAATGCGGGAGGAAATACACAAACGACC
This sequence comes from Amphibalanus amphitrite, assembly GCF_019059575.1. Taxonomy (NCBI): domain Eukaryota; kingdom Metazoa; phylum Arthropoda; class Thecostraca; order Balanomorpha; family Balanidae; genus Amphibalanus; species Amphibalanus amphitrite. The sequence goes on from NW_024882582.1 coordinate 210,577, forward strand.
AGCCTACACGGCCATATACTCCAGTCACGGGTAGCTATACTCACCGTGACTTCCTTCGTCCGGGTGCTGGTGGCCATACACGAGTGGCCCATGGTGGAGCACCAGCCGCTGCACCGCTCTACCACTGCCATCGAGGGCATTATCTGTGAGAATAACAAACAGACAACAAACATTACAGACATGGCGGCTCACAGTGACAAACATGAAACAATAATATATGGCACATGGGGATCCTTATATGTTTTATCTTTATGGCATGACGAATATGACAGTTGACAACATGATTCACAATTATCGCACGACTCATAAAACGTAATACCTAATCGTGATTCACAAACATGACAAATTAACAAACATGAAAACATTGCAAAATAAAAACACGATTTAACAATTACAACAGACATTACAAGCGTAACTAAACAAATACGTCTTCAAAATATTGAAACATAAGCAAAGATAGGTAATTAACATAAACAATAAACATGAAAACCATGATGACTAACGGATAAACAAACACAAATCACAAACATGCCATACGAGTAAACGATGCTCAATGGATAATCAAGCTGAAATGAGTGAGAGCGTTTACTCTCCGTATCACCATGGACCAGTACCTACCATGTTGGTTGTGTCAGCGTTGTGAAGGGACACCACGGTCTCACGTGGCCGGCAGGCACACCGCAGGAGGTGCTCCTGCCACGCGATATGATCCGCCCCATTACACGTGTCTGAAAGGTGAAAATAAAATGGTGAGAGAACTCGATATCTGGGGAGCGGAGAGAAATCTGAACACACGAGTCACAAGTGTGAAGAATCACACATGATTGGAAATATTCGAGCGAAAATGGCGGCACTATTTTGGGACGTTTGTTATTCTCGTCATCTTCGCTGGAATATGTATATCCAAACGAGTGACAAGCATTATGCAGCCATTGAGCCCAAAGGCAGACTCAGTTACAAGAAAAGTACAGTACCCCTACGGTATGTGTCAATCATAACTGCGTACTTAGCGCAACATATAAACATTCAGTCCCCTTACTGCTGGAACGAGGGGGATGCCCCAGGCCTTTGCTCTAGCTATATTTAACACTTTTTGTTACCAGACTTTATGCTTCCGAGACAGTTAAATAAATACCGGATGTGACTTGACATGTATCAATGACCGGATGTGAATTTTTTCCGTGGCGTATCAAAAGTTCCACTTCCACTCACCAGGCGTATCCAGCGTATGATTTGTCGTCGTTCCTCCCTCACAGCTGTCCCCTCCTCGTCTAGCCGCGGCTTCCATTGCCTCTCTGCGATCCTCCGGTGGCATCTCAGCCATGGTCCTCATGACGTTTACCATATCCTGAGCCATAGCCTCCCCACCCTGGGAGGTCACCAGGGCGGCGCTCACCACAAACACGGCACAAAGGGCGCGGAACGATACCACAGAGGTCACCGGTCGCGCCAAGGACCGAAACAAAGACATGGTGTAAGATATTGAAGAGTCGAGACTGAGATGTTACTCAAGTGAGACCCAGCAGAAGACTGGTAGGGATTGTTTGGGTGAGACTCCGCAGCAGATCTGAAGGATTACAGCCGCTTCCAGTCGAGCGCGGCTGGGGAAATTCAGGATGGCCGTGAGGCTTATCTGGCGTATGTTTATGGTATGATTGGTGATGCAAATTATTCGTTCGAGCGGCAAGCATGTCTGAAGTTGTATTTGGCATTTAGCGCATGGCTGATACTGTTCACATAAGAGAACTTGGCGCGACAATCATCTTCGTTGCTCGGAACGATTCTTGGCAGAAAAATAACGCAAAGACGGTGATAGAGTTAAAAATTCAGCGATGCTAATGCTCTTGTAAGATCATGCATCTATATTCCGGTTTCTATGTTTCAGCTTGCGTCTTTATAGGGCTCTTGATAACGTTTACATCGTATATTGATTACAGATGCGTGTTTCCCAAACAGACGTTAATTTTCCTGGGTTCCGTAATAAAGTGGGGTTTTACCAAAGAACAGACTCAAGGCTTTGTCGGGTTCCTCTGCACTTCCTCTCATCTGTATCATTATGGCTGTTTCAAAACACGCTGGTGCACTGTTGAGTTCAAAGACAATCCGGTAGTGTAAATAATCCTAAATGTTTATATGACAGATAACATGCGGTTATCTGTCGGTCTATAGTCTGATGGAAACTAAAAATTGCACAGACATTGCCGCTTCAAACCAATGCAATTGCGCTTCCCTCGAATACTATTACTTAGGTATGTCAGTATGTGTGCATTTAGTGCAATCGAGCGACTTTCAAGAACGTCAAAATGTAAGGGAGCTATATTACTACTTGAGGGGAGATGCCGAACTGAGAGCATGATATAAAAGCCAATGGACATCACCCTTATTGCGTAATTTCACACACTTGTAGCGTCGGTAGGTACCTACTGCGTGGCTTGTCTGTTTCTGCGTTCTACACGTTCAGCATATCGAACTAAAATTCATCAGATGATTATATAACATCATGTGGTTATATAATCAAATATATTTTCCTTTTAGGTACGTCATCAAGTACCTACCTGCGTGGTTCCAATGAAGCCATTGAATACAAAACTGCCAACCGCACTAAACACGCACCAACATTACCTTAACGCTTTACCTACCGGCACGTACACGGTTATGAATGCAGCAATATGCGTGCTGAAAAGAGTGATCAGCATTGCACTGAGTAGGTACCAAAACGACACACCTTCTTTTGAGAATATCAACAGATCGATATCGCATACGCATGTCGTGTTACGCAGGGCGATGATCATCCTTCATCAAGAATAGTTGATCCCTGGTGTATGAGCCACTGATGTCAATAGGACGCCTGCACTGCTGGGTGGGCATTAAAACGGTGTAATTAATGCATTCCTCGACCACCGCGGACGCCAAGACGGCAGCGCTTGCAATGCAGTACGTCAGTACTGCGGTCATTCATCACTGCGGGCGTTTCATATGATGGATTAGCTCTGGCGGTTGGCCTGATTAGGATCCGATTCATGTGCCGTTACGGGAGTATGGTACTTACGTTTTGGGTAAAAAGGGCACCCTTGGTTCTTAGACAAAATATGCGGTTCGAGAATGGTTTCATTTGATCGTGGTGAACATTGATATTTATATCCCCACTTTACAGACACTATCCACTTATAATAATAACGAGAGATGGAGGCAGGAAGTCATGCCCACAGTAACCGCTCCTTATCCAGAATTGGAGGATCAAAAGCATGCGATAGCATGCTTTTGCATCCGGAAATTCCCATTGGTGGGTCGCTGTCCGCTGAAAAAAAGTTCGGCTGAACCGGCTGAACCTGTTTGTCAGTGAGTATGTGAGTGAGTTTGTCCAAGCATTTTTGGACCTGGAGTCAAAATGGGTGGACCGATCGGGACGAAAGTGGGACCGTTTGATTCGTCTCCGGCGAGGTAAACTTTTGGTGCTGGCCTCGATTCGCTCGGTGCTTCGTGGCACATGCTATTCCGCTTCAAAGTTTCGGTGACACGAAATTTTTTTGTCAAGGCTACAGGTCAACCCGAGGTCACGGGCAAAGCCATACTGGCGGGACACATCGGTAACACCTTGAACCAGTTTCCAGGGGGGTCACCGTCTGCGAGGGGTGCAGGCTGCACGTGCTGGGGTCGGAAAACCGTTTTGACGTGAGGTCCTCTGGCTCAAAGAATTTTTAAGCTATCAACCTCAAAATCGGTTCAATGGTAGTCCCAGGCAAGGCCTCCGAAATAATGCACATTTGGTTGAGCTAAACTCTTTGGTGCATGAGCTATGCACGTGCAAGCCGATTGCACCCCTTCGTACGTTGCCACGCCGCAGGGTAAACGGCAGCTCTAACTGGCTCAAAACTTGCAGGTCATAAGAAGAATACATTTGATCACGACATTCCGGCGAGATAATATCCGAGGGGTGCAAGCTGCGCGTGCGGGGGGCGGATAACGGTTTTGACGAGGGATCCTCTGATCCCGGGAAACGTCGATCTAGCGACACAAAATTCGTTTTTTATTGAAGTCATTGGGCTATGGATCCTCCAATTCTGGCCCAAGGCAACGCACGAGCGCTGCCGGCATCTAGTGGTAGTTCTCTCGTCATTCAGTGCACGATTGCACTGGGTAAAAGCAGACATAATGCTAGGCAACCACACCCTCATATTTGCCAGCCATACGAGTTCTGTGCAGCGGCTCACTCCAAACAAGTGGCCAAAAGACACCAACTTCAATAGTGGGACCTGAACCATGTCTATGAAACCTTAACTGGCCACGCTTGCTAGGAATAGGAATGCCTGCAAGACAAGCATATTATCCTAATTATGCGTGTGCATTGTAGGCATGTGTCAATTAAGGAGGCATGCAGCTCGCTGACTTTAATGGAAAGCAAGCACATCCACAATGGAAAAGGAAATAATCCGTCGTTTATTCAAAGAACGTTGTATAAAGACATAGTTTATTGATTGATTAGAAAAGTTCCCAAAAGCAGTCGAAGTTCAAACATTGCTCGACTTACAAGCGATGATGTCAACTTTCGTGCGGCTATGCAATTATGCATCATCCAGATTCCAGGCCTATTCTGTTTTGACAAAGGTGCACGCAGAACGGTCCGGACCAGAGGTGAGGAGCCGGAGCTGGAGCCGGAGCCGCCGGAGCCGGCATATTTTACCCGGAGCCGGAGCCGGAGCCGTGAAAAAAAACGGGGCGACTGGCTCCTGTTTTTTTTTTTTTGAAAAGGAAAAAATGATTGACCTAGTTCGGCTTGACAGTACAAGGCAGTGACAATAGAGTAGATCTACAAAATAAGTCCCCGCCGTAAGCGGGTCACCAGTGGGCAGTTAGCGCCTGAGCGCTACTCAGGCGCCACCTGCCCGCATACGGAGAGGACTTATTTTGTAGACCTACGGTACATGTGGTAGTTTGACAGTACAAGGCAGTGACAGTACATGTGGTATTCAAAATAGCCTTGTTATGCAAATACAGAAGCAACGTGTACCAATCCCATCGCCCTTTTTGTTCCACCCGTATATTTAGTTGCATAGGGAATGTACTGAGTACTGGAGCCGGAGCCGGAGCCGGATCCGCCGGAGCCGGACCATTTTACTCGGAGCCGGAGCCGGAGCCGGAGCCGCCATGACATTTCACCCGGAGCCGGAGCCGGAGCTGGAGCCGTCTGAAATTTCCACGGCTCCGCATCCCTGGTCCGGACGATCCTGCATTTACCTGCATACTGCTTTGGGTGGTGATTGGAACGGCCCTGTCTATCCGACCTCTGTCACGTGATGGGACGGAGGTCAGTGCGTGTGTGACCGGTGACGATCACGTGGTCAGAGGCCACCCTGGCGTGACGCGTCGTCACAGACTCGGCTTGGAACCAGACCAGGACACACACATTGTTACTGTGTGTGAGTTGATATGAGTTCAACAACCCTATCGAGGTTCAAACGGTGCTTGTGCAAATAATATTCGTATTTGATGTCAGGAAGAATAAGACGGACAGAGCGATTGTTCTGTTGATACCAAGAAATGAGCCAGCCATTCCAAAACAAACGGTAATGGCGGCTGGCGCTATACAGACATCTAAAAACTGTTGTGCACAAACTGTTGTGTTGCGACCCATTATTATGGGTAAATATAGTGGGGCCTTCAGTCCAAGTAAAGACGGATATGCGGCCGTAAATAGGGATGGAAACGAGCTACAGTAATTGTGCACTTGGGTAATACTGTTTTGACAAAAATTGCCGACAATAGGGAAGACAAACATATAGGCACAGCGGCACCCAAGGATGCTGCACTCTGCAAATAATGACGTCGGACACCATGGCTTGGACCTTTCTGTATGTCTGAGACCAATTAGTAAGTACCTACTCTGTCTGCTCAGAAAATATCTACAAAACAGCCAGATCGTATATCCGTTTGAGTTGGTTTCGTATATCCGTTTGAGTTGGTTATCATAGTTCTTACAAACCACACCTTTTTATTAGCACTTCTTTGAGGTTAATAGTTACGTTAAAGGGACCCTCCCACCTTCAAAAAAGTTAATGAATTGGCATGAAAGTGATGTCGCTCGGTTCAGAAAGAGCAAAAATGAATATCTACCAAATTTCATCGAAAAATATTCACCGGTTTTCAAGATATTAGACTTTTACTTTTGTTTACTTTTTGGGATCTCCGCTGTTCCTAGCGACTTTATTTGAAAGTGCGGCATTTGTTGCGCGCAAAGCAGCATATACCACCGCGTGCTGCCAAACGTTTTAGTAAAAGATTTAAAAATCGTTAGATCTCCGCTGACGTCACAAATTCTAAGGGGGCATACCAATGCATTAGCCCCTTAGAATCCGAAAACTGTAAGTTTGAAATTCCATATCTCCAAATTAAAGCATTTTTCGATGTTGTGAATGCCCAAACCGGTATTTTCAGGCCATGGCCACCAATTTGGCTATCTCAACTCAAAACTAATGTTAAGGTGGGAGGGTCCCTTTAATTGTAATAATGTTAATTGTAATAAGTAATAATTGTAATTGTAATACGAGAATGTCATTAATATCCGTTGGTGGGATCAGTTAATTCGGCGCTTTTGTGACGTTCAATAATTCGTACATTTCTGTGCCTTGTATAGTTAACTTTTGAACTGAAGAAGGAACGTTTCCGAGATATATTCATTCATTTTAGGCTAATTTTGGATTGTTAAAAGATAGTGAGCATACGGTTATTCTTCTACGATTTTTAAACCACACCTTTTTACATATTATAAATATTGGAGCTCTCTTAGCTGAACAGAAACACAGCGTTAGTTTAATATGCGTTATAATGCACGAACAGCTTTAGCCTAGCTTTTTTTACATACAAAGCTCGTTAGTGCTGCGGCGTTGGAGGTTATGTTTGGGTGAAGCGAGAACGTGCTGTATGTAGGTCGACTTATCAATATTCTTGCCGGTGAACTGTTGAGTGCTGAAATGTACTTGCAGAATGCAGACTTGGCACTCTCAGTGGCTGATATAAGAAAGTGAACATCATTCATGGTCCGGGACGGACGTAATGAAAGCTTCGTAGACGATCTTCTATCTGTGGGATAGAAGATCGTGGGATAAAAGATTCTATTTGTGGCACGACTCTCGCGGGATTAAAGGGACTATCCCACCTTTAACATGGGGTTTGAGTTGAGATAGCCAAGTTTGCGGCGAGGTTCAGAAACCACTATCTATCTAGGTTGCAACCCCCGCGGCCTCTTGGTGTTGAAGAAATTCGTTCCCTTCATTTGAAAATGGGCCTTGTACAAGGCCCTATCTTCAACATGGAGCGACCGTTAGTGTGACGTCACCTCGTTTAGTCATTCTGATTTAAATGGGTTTGTTCGTTGAAAAATCGCTTAAAACTTGGTCTGAACTTTGTTGTGGTGCCTACAGAGTTAAAAGAATCAGTTTTATGACAGTAATGTGGCCTGGGGAAGGAGGTAATTTTGGGCTGTGACGTCACATATTTGAAAGTTTGTGTTTGGAATATGGGAAGCCTAAGATGTTTAATGAAAAATAAATGCCAGAACCGTGTTCCTGGTCATCCAATCTATAAAGTCGGGCACAATTTAACTGGTTTTAACAACATTTTAGAAGGTGGGATAGTCCCTTTAAGCGGTAGGTTTTGCACTTTTACATTTCCGGTTATATCTCAGAAACTAATCGATCTACGATGAAGCCATTTTACACGATTACGGACAGCTTGTGAACCAACAAGTCGATCGCATCTTCAACACCTAAAAGCTTAAGTCGACGAAGATATAGCCTGAAGTACAGTAAATTTTCTAGGTGCAAAAACTACCGCTAAAACCCGCGAGACCTGTAGATGATCATTTCTTTTTCATTTTGAAATCAGCCGCAACATATTTCATATAATTAACCCGCGCCGGGCCGGTGCTCTGAGATTCCGCGCCGGGCCGGGGGGGTGTCTGAACACCCCCCCCCTTCTAACTCGGCTCCTGGGCCACGTAGCGACACGCGGTATGCGGCAATCGAAAGAACGTCCAAAATAAGGACGAAAACACTTCGGTCATTTTTTGGGTCAGGTCAAAGGTCAGGTCACCAGATGTCACCAAAGGTCAAATGTCCACTATTTCAACATTTTGGAAACTGCCAACGGCTATCTCGGGAACCGATAGAGCTACAGCGCCGCGGAAAACCGCATTCGATAGCCCTTTTACAGACCTTTCTGAGTAATGTTCTCAGATTTGACCTCAGGTCAACGGTTTAGCCTCCAGGGGGCAAAAACTTCAAAAATAGCCGTTTTTACGAAAAACGTTTTTTCGGTAATAACTTTTGACTCAAAAGAGTCATGACATTACTTTTGCCACCATCGTGTTCCTCTCGTCGAGACGCGTCGAATGAACTATAATTTGACCTTGAAAGGTCAACTTGAAAATTTGACCTCAGGTCAAGGTCATGACCTGACCGGAAAAGGTCATGTTGCATATCAGTCGATCCGCAACGTCGAGCCGAACACATCTAAGGCGTTTTCAGCGCTCTAGCACGTCTCTATCAGAAGTTATTAGCGAAAAACTGTTAGATTCTGTTCGTGACCTGAGATGACCTCGGGGACATAACGAGGGGTCACAGTTGCCATTTTCCGGTTCAGTGTGTCCATTTTACCTACATCTCGATGTTTGAGAGTGTCTAGAATAACGTTCGTGCAAAACAGACGCTTTTCAATTTTCTCCCATTGACTTATAATGGAGAGGTCGCAAAGTTGACCTGACCTTAGGTCACCGATATCAAAATTCCGAGATATACATTTTATAGATATTGTTGCTCTAATCAATCGCTGAAAGTTTCAAGGCAATCAATCAATCGGTGTAGCTATGACGAGCATTCTTATTTTTTCTGAGGTGAGGTCACTTAGCGTGACCTGGTGACCTGACCTAAGGTGACCTGGGTCTGAAATTTTCACAACATGTGCGGAACAGATGCACAAACAGGTGTGCCAAAAACGGCGGCGCTCCGCGCCGCCGTTTTTGAGATATCTGCGAAAAACCGCAGGGGGGGTGTTCAAACACCCCCCCCCGGCCCGGCGCGGGTTTTAACCAAATTAACAAAAGAACATTTTCTTTTTTATTTTTTTCCTAAGAAAAACGAGCAAAAGGTTGAATTTACTCAGTGGTCAACATATAGACCCCTTTCCTTACAACTATCCAATTAGGGGAAGCAGGGGGAGCACCGCCACCTTAAGCATTTCTGCTCACCGAGCTGATACGAGTATGCGTAGTAAAAACGAAGCTCTTTTGCATTCATGTGAAAGTAGGAATGTTTTCCTACATGTTGGCATAGTTTCCAGCGCTCCAGTATAAAATTTCGCTACTTTACAGACGTCGAAAACAAGTCCTGCATTTTTCGTCCTCCAAAAAATGTGCGGGTAGCACCGCCACTGATGGCGATGTTATCCACAGATCGGCCTTACGGTGACAGCCACCCTTGGAAGCGTTACTGCTGTCTGAAATAGTAACTCAAACTCATATAAGACACACAAGAGTTGGTTGTTAGTTTGTCACAGATCAGACTGTTTGTTGCGGACAATATGCATACAAAGCATGACAAATTCACGCGTTTATTTCGAAACATCCAGTGAAGTCAAACGTGAGGTTAAAAAACAGACGACGTTTGCGGCCTAACTAAAGCTCTTCTCCGAGCTGAGTGACTCATCATTGCGGCTTTATCCATTTTGCCACCCCTTGGGGTAGCACCGCCGAGCATGGCGGTGTTACCCCACTCACAGTCATGGACCGACAACGCCCCGACAGCAAAACAAGCCGGGACGCGATTCTTCTGTAATTCCTTTCTCAACAAAGAGCACTTCATGCCCTCAAATTTAACGTAAAAATCAAGGCATTTTGACTTGAAATGACCACTTACTTGCTGCTCAAACATGCCAAATGATTACAACGATGGTTTGAAATTCACAAAATGGGCAATTGCGATCTCAAAATCAAATAAATCTTAGCGAAACCTACCTCACGCGGCGTCCCGTTTCCGTTCGGACACCGAAATGGCGGGTGTTTACATTTACAATTCAGAGTTTTGCCGATAGAGAGGATGGCGGTGTTTCCCACATGGCGGTGCTACCCCGCTTCCCCTACATATCTGAGTTAATCGCATCAAAAATCAAAATCATACAATTAGACTTATCAAAACATTCAACTCAAAACATATGCATTGAACATTTTCACGTCGAACGGCTTTTGACTTTTTGACATCTGTTTAATTAAGTCGAGCAATAAAAAAGTCTACTCCCGAACTTGCCAAACGTCCACATGTTCATGCAAAAATCCATCACCTTCCATTCGCCTTGCATCACTCACATCATGGCCAGTTTCACCATAATGTTTGCCCGTGATCATGCTTCCTGCACACACTATGACACTCATAATCCGTACACACAGGCTGCATGAATAGCCAGGTCATCAACTGTGGATGGTCGGGTCGGGTGTGTCCGACACCATGTTATTGACTGGGGGTCTATATAAGACGCGCAGGTCTGGGTGACGGGGGCAGATCGGTGGCTGCCGTGCCGGTGAAGCTGTACCGGATCCGACCGAGGTGAGGTGAGGTGAGGTGAGGTGAGGTGAGGTGAGGTCAGGTCAGGTCAGGTCAGGGCGCCAGCATGACGGTGTAAAAGTCTGATATTTGGTTAGGCGCGGTTTATGACGCAATGTAGTGTCTACAATTTCATGTTCCGCTCGCATTCAAAGTTGCAACTTTTCACTAACACCAACGTATTTTGAATGAATATTTACGGGATGAATTCAAATTAAGGTCTTAGTAGTTATTGCCTATTGGCTATGTTTTCTCCCTCCTCCCCTCAGTTCTAAATAAGTAGATTAACTCATGAATGTTCTTCCCAAATCCCGGCTTCACCAGCCTCACCTCTCTCTCTCTCTCTCTCTCTCTCCTCTCTCTCTCTCTCTCTCTCTCTCTCTCTCTCTCTCTCTCTCTCTCTCTCTCTCTCTCTCTCTCTCTCTCTCTCTCTCTCTCTCTCTCTCTCTCTCCCTCTCTCCTCAGATGGGTGCCGCCGGGCCCCGGTCGCCGTCCGGTGGTCTCCAATACTCCATGCAGGAGTTCTGTCGCACCTCCTCTGCCCACGGCTTGGGTCACCTGCCCAACAGCTCGGGCCGCGCGCGGTACACCTGGCTGCTGATCGTTCTGGTCCTGCTGGTGGCGCTGGTTTATAATGTCAGCGTCAGCATCTACAGGGAGGTGGTCGTGCAGCCCATCAGGACGGAAAACACCTGGGTGAGCGGTGGTGGGCAGTGTCTGGGTGACTGACTGCATGAGACATAAGCTCCTTCATTTATTATATAATTATGTAATAATTACATAATAAATAGTACGTGCACGAGAATGTGCGCATGTGTGCTAGGATTTAGGATTTACAATGCTCTCTCCCAACACGATTTTCTTTGGTTTCTGATTGTATTTGGCTTCTAAAAGTCAGCACATGAGAACGACACATGTCAGACGCTTGAATAGCTGTCATCTACCAAATATGTTTAACTCTACCTTCGTTTGCAACTTTCACATAAAACTTTTTTCAAACATGTTTCCATGCTAAAAAAAAACTGGCACGTAATTTCCCGGCACCATTTCCCGAGGCTTACACATGATGATCATACATTCAAAATGCAGCCGAGGATATGGCCGTGAACATGCTGACCTCCTGCCTCCCTCAGGTAACCACCAGTGAGCCGATGCCGCTGCCTCGGACCACCCTCTGCGATCTGTCGGTGTTCCGTCAGCCTCGTTTGGACGCCAGAAATGTCAGCAGAGAATTGGCCAGCTACCTGGCCTCGTCACTCGGCGGCGAAGCGTTCACGGCTCCGTGGTTTCTGGAGGATGCTGAGAGACAGGTGAGTGTGTTGATGATAGTGATGGCGATTCTACTGTTGATGTTTCCTGTGATGATGTTGCTACTGCCCTTGCGTTAATTCATGGGTAGGTACTTACCTGAATGCTGAAGTTGTCATTATCTAATTTTTATTTTAGGCTCCATAATTATAATGCTTACAAGAATGACCGAAGTAAAGCTTACCTTTTTAGTTAGCACATTTTAAACTACGTCTTTACATTTGTCTTATCTCGTTCTCGTCAATCAATGAGTCGAATTCACCGCTATCCATAATATCAAACTCGCTTTCAGAACACCTTCAAACTCCTGCGCTAAGAACCTAACCTTGCACCTACTCAACTCGTTCCCCTTTTTCAGTCCCGCTTGGAGGCTGAATACGAATCCATTTTAGAGCCGGGTGAAAACTACACCGATCTAATAGATTCACTCTCTCCGAGCTGTTCTGACGTCATCAAGTCATGTCAGCTGGCCACGATCGCCGTGCCTGGCGAGGAATGCTGCCAAAAATACTTCACCGCCGTCTACACCATTCGCGGAAAGTGCTTCCAGATGGCAGGTGCGGTTACCAGATAGCAGGGATTACCAGATACGGTTTGATGGCTGGATCAGGGCTGGTAAAGTGTTATGTCCTATTGACGTCGTCGGGGACACAGTACCAGTAAAAGTTCAAGTACCCGGGGTCAAAATTACCACATTTAGTAAACTTTTACAGTAATAAATAACTTTCAAATAAAGCAGAAACTAAACGCAAGTAAAAGATATCATTGAATCCACAACGTATATCCCATACATAAAAACATTAAAAGCCCCTATACCTAATACATACCTACAACATGGTCATGAACAATTAGTAGCCAAAACTCACTTCCGTTAACAGCAAAACTACCGTCGACAGTTGCTAACGAAAACTAGATCAAACTAGATGATCAAACACATACTAACAGACGCTTAGACACCGACCCCGCTGTCGGCTGTGCTATTTCAAGCGGGGTTGATTGACGACCAGTTGTAGCCAGCTATACGACTAGACAAACGACTAGATTCGGAACCGGGGTCGGACCGGTTGGACATGGTAAATTCATGCGGGTCGATAGTTTCTAGCCGTCGTCGTTGTGAGCTACCGATACAATGGCGACACCTATTGCATCTGTTCGACGATCGTAGCGCCCCCTACCCGTTCCGAGTTCTTCGTCTGTTACGCTACCCGCTGACCGAGTGATGCCGTGATATTTAATTAACAAACTGGAAATTTCGAAGCGCGAGTCTGATAAGCAATTTAGTACATATGACTGCTCGTAAAAAATAATATAGAAATGAAACCTAAGGAAACGGCATCGTAATTGCATGCAGCCTGCATACATGAATCGTAAAAAGGTCGGGGTCATTTTTCGCTCTCATTTTTTGGTCGGGGACGCAATTTGCTTTTTTACCAGCCCTGGGCTGGATGCAGGATGCTTTCGGGTCAATTTTGGACATACTGTGTTTGTTTACCAACTAGGTCCCACACGGTATCGTTAAACGATTTGCATAGGGTGCAAACGATGTGAAAGGCTGATACATATGAAAGGAATAGGTGAATAAAATTGTCTTCTTAATTTGTAATTTATGGTTCAAAATGATTTAGATATGATCATCAATGAAAGAGATGACAGATGGATATGATTTACTCCCTCCCATTTTGCTTCATATTTACTTCTCATATCACCCCCTCGCCCCTCTCTTCGTCCGTCAGATTTCACCCAGGAAGCCGACGGGAAGCAGCACGGTCTGCTCTTCACTCTCTCCCTTCCTCCTGCCGAGTTCCCCACCCTGGACCGCTCGCTAGTCGGCGGCTGTCTCAACACACGACTCGGTATGGAAATTCTACTGGACGACCCGCATCGGCTACCGCATGTGCGAGTCTATACACACTCGGTGGCAGTGTCGGCGCCCGGGGTTTTGGAGCTGAGGGTTACCCGGGAGACCTCTGACCGGCATGGTTTGCTGGTGAGTGCGGGGAGTGGGGAGTGGAGGAGTGAAGGAGTAAGGAATGGGGAAGTAGTGGGTTGAAGGTAGAGGTTGGTGGCCAATGGCGGTGGTTAGTAAAAACCAGGTGGCTGGTATAGTGGTTGGAGGGAGAGTCATTGCTGGTGAGCTGTGGGTTGTTTAGTGGCTGTTATATTGGGAGGTAGATTGTTCAGATAAGTGGAAGTCGAGATGCAGCTCAGGTGGTTGTGGCGTCTGTTATTTATTCAATGATGGGTAGCTGTCAGCGCCCAGCGGACAGCGAATTATAAATGCTGGACACCTACGAACTCAGGGAAAAATAAAGGTAAACCATGATAATGATAAGCCATACACTGAAAACTAAAATGATTCCGGGGGTGTGATATTAGGAGAATGGTCTAAAACGAAACCCCAATTATTCCCGTAATATACTTCAAGTAGCACCTTTTTGGCCTTAGATACTCCCAATATCCCAACATTATTACCCTAATATGCCTGTTGGATGGCTAAGTGGAATCAAAATGATTATCTGGTTATGCCTCCATTATTCTTACGAAATGCCTAGTGTATTCCCCCTGAATCTCCTCTATGCCCCTTTGATGCCCCCTAGCATAGTTCGGATGCTCCGTCTAAACCCGATCTATGCTCCTTTGATGCTATCTACACTGAAAAAAATTTTTACTCAGGCCAGGCATTACTCAGTAATAACTCATGAAGAAACTCAGTGAATACGATAGTGGTGCTCACTTATTGGCTGATCCAACTCACATCACCAGGGTGACTTCGTTATGCGTGAGTTCTGAGTGCTTAGTTTCGTGAATTCGAACTGAGTCGGAAATGAGTTTTGCTTGGGCAAATCTAGTTTCCTGCGCAATGCATGAGTTCTCGCGAATTCACGTGCAGTTGTGCGTGAGGTACCCCCGGCTTGAAGATGCGCGCATGCGCGGCAGGGTGAGTTTCCTGCGTGATGCGTGAGTTCGCGTGATGAGTATTATAGCCGTTGCGTTCGAAAACCGCGGCGCGCGCTTCAGTCCGTTGTGGCGCGGTGACTCGCGTAGTTCACGTTGAATTGTTGAGGCTATTGTGATATTGTGCAGGAGAGTGCAGGAGCGGGGAAGGCGTGCAGCGAAGGATGGGACGGGTAAGTTATCTGTGAAGAGCTCGGTGGTTGTCGATGAAGCTTTTATCAATCGCATGCGCCGCGGAGAACAGGGAGGTGAACTGATGGACCAGCAGACATTCCCCGCCGGCGTCAGGAGGTCGGTGCCAACCGTGAACGGCGGAGCAGATCGATCGAGAAACTGAGGGATACCTACCCGGCATAGTTCGAAAAAGAAGAGGTGAGTTATGTTATATTTAAATTTTAAAAAAACATGTTTGTGGGATAATGTTGTCCTTATCCTAAAAGAACGTTCATTTGACCCTTTTTACTTCTTTAAACAAGAACTCCGTCACGACCCGATGTTTTTTTTTTGGGGGGGGGGGCGAAGGTTGTTTGAAGTCGATTCTTTCCATGCAGCATCCATAGGCACAATGTTAAAAATGTAAAATATTGGGGGACACGTCCCCCGTACCCTTCCCTCCCCCCCCCCCCGGTAGTGGAGCCCATGATCTTAATTCCGCTCGCTGAACCGTTTAACCCTATTCCTGGCGGGGGGGGCCTCAGGAGCCCCCCCTGAGGTTTTTTGGTTATTTCTCCCAAACGCGTTGAGCTAGGAAGCTCAAATTTTCTGACTTTTCCTAAAAGGCTTCTACGCAACATGTCTGAAAATTTTGAGTTGATCTGACCTCAGGTCAGGTCACCAGAGGCGGTTTGGTGACCCTACCTCAGAAAAGTTTGCAATCACGCCAGAGCTAGAGTTTTTGACCGATCAATTTCTTCTCTTCAGGTTTTAGTTAGGGTACCAGTATGTGCAATTTGTATATCTCGGAATTTTGATATCGGTGACCTAAGGTCAGGTCAGTTTCGCGACCTCCCCATTATAAGTCAATGGGGGAAAAATCAACTCCCTGTTTTTACCACTAAAACGGGTCGGAATGGCCCCATATAACATACATGACTTCATATACGATCAACCTTCACTACCTTGAGGTCTGTTTTGCTGTTGGGCAGCTGTGAGGTCATGTGACGTCATCAAAGGTCACCAAAGGTTTTTGGCCAATAACTCCGTATAGGAACAAGATACAGACGCGTGGATGGTCTCATTGTGTTCAGCTCGTCAAGACGCATCGAATGATATACATGATGACCTCGAGGTCACGTGACCTGAGGTCAACCTTTGACCTTGACCTTTCGAGGTCAACATATATATCATTCGATGCGGATTGTCGAGAGGATCACGATGCTGCCCTTAGTTTGTTCCTATCTTGACTAATTCGAAAGTTATTCGAGAAAAACTCTCTCCATATCCAGCGCCGCCATTTTGACTTTTTCGACCCCTGTGACGTCATCTTTGACCTGACCTGAAAATGACCTTGGTAAAAATTGTAGATCTTGACCGTGCGTATCCGATGCCGTTTACCGCTTGTCGCTATCTTGCTTCGTTCTCGAGATCTCAGGGGGGGCCGAATCGGCCCCCCCCCGCCAGTTTCTTGTACCGGCGGAGCCCGCCAGGAATAGGGTTAAGATTCTTTTGTCTCGTTTGTGCTTATTATTTTTCCACTGTTATTATTTTTTCCGACTGTTTTTTTTTTTAATGCCTACACACATATTTTCGTACACTATTCGATTTCAGCGAGCATTTTCAACCTTCCTTACATATTAGATTATTAGATACCGCGGCGAGACGCGTTTGGACGTGACATAATTATTTCCATTACTGTTAAGTATAACACATTTTATGTGATTGTTTCAAGCTGATTTTAATATTGGACGCCCATGGAAGTGTTTTGCGAGACTAAAACCCGTCTGTTAAGGTGACCATCCCACCTTGACCAATGACCCGCGCTGTGCTGGGTGGCGTTTTACGCCCCCCACCCCGCCCCCTCAGGTTTTTCGCGAATATCTAAGAACGGCGGCGCGAAGCGCCACCATTTTCGGCACACCTGCTCATACATTTTTTCTGCATATGAAGAAATTTTAGACCCAGGTCGTTCAAGGTCAGGTCACGTCAAATGACTTAACATCAGAAAAATTTCAATGGTCGCTGACGATCGCACCGTTCGCAACGTGCCATGGAAACCGTTCGATATTTTTGTCATTTTCGCTCAGGGAATTCACCGCTCGATTTCACACCAGTTTGAGGTAAAATGTCAAAAAAATATCGAACGGATTTCATTTTATAGCGTTTTTGATACTGTCCCATCACCATGTCTCAAGTATCAACCTTACGGCATGTATAAAATATATTTGCTAGTGCAATAAAACACCTCATATGTGTTCAGCTTGACGGTTTGGATCGACTGATATGCAACATGACCTGGTCAGGTCAACCTGAGGTCAAATTTTAAATATGGCCTTTCAAGGTATAATTATAGTTTATTCGTCCCGACGAGAGGAACACTATGCTAACGGCAAAATAAATGTCGTGACTCTTGAGTGGAAAGTATTACAGAAAACATTTTGGTAAAAACGGCTTTTTTAGAGTTTTTGCTCTCTGGAGGCTTAATTGTTGACCTGAGGTCAAATCTGAGATCAAACGCCAGCAAAAAAAAAAACCGTCGAAAGGGCTTTTGATTGCATTTTTCCGCGGGCAGCTCTTTTGGTTCCGAGTTAAGCACCAGTTTTTCGAAAATATTGAAATAAGCAAAATTTGGCCTTTCCTGACCTCTGGTGACCTGGCACTTGACTTGACCTTAAAATTACCCAAGTATTTCCTTAAATATCTTTAATGCTTTTTCGAAAGCCGCTTACTGCGTGTCGCTACGTGGCCCAACCCCAACAGCCGAGTTAGAAGAGGGGACGTGAAGACGACCCCCTCCCCCCCCCCCCAGTACATCACGGTAAACTCAGAGCACCAGCACGGCGCGGTTTAACATTAATTTTGAGCTGAAGTAACTTGATAACTTTTGATATTTCAATCAACTTGCATGCCCTATAACTTCCGTTTCTCTTACTGGCAAAAGAAAATCTGACTTTTTTATTGTGTTTTCAGGGAACGGCCCATTGAGCCTCCTCTGCATCTTGGCGGAGAAGGCGTCAGTGGTGGCGTACACGGGTGACGAAAATTTGGATCACCCCTATCATAACAAGTCCGAAGAAAACGAACGGTGCCGCCTCATCGTGGAGCGAACGGAAGTCTTGTGGGGATCCATGGTTTGGAAGGGAGTCTTTTGCTGTGGGCGACGGCGCACTTTGTGCTCAGTCAACAAACGGCGCACAAAGTGCGAAACACGCTGTGGTTTGTGTGTATCCATGTGCTCCACACACCATTCAATGCTGAGCGCCAGCCACCTGTAGCCGCGAAGACTGAGGTCGAGAAGCTGGCAAAAGAGTGAAGCTGAGCTGACGTGGAGTCGATCCCCCCCCCCCCCCCGACGCAGTTTGGCGTGTGTCAGAATTGAAATACAGCGCAATGCGACCGTTTCTACAAACATGTATTTCTTGTAAGGGCTGGGGCGAATAGTGCAAGACTAGACGTTGGTCGGGCATGGTATAATACAGATATGTATGCTGGTTTTGGGCAATGATTCGTTATATATTGGCCAATCCCAATATATAGACTAGCTGCCTGGTAGTGGCTGTTGTATCAGCATCATGCATGCATATTGCATAATGCTGATGCGGCAGCTGTTATCATGGGCGGCGAGCCTATACATTGGCTTGAGCCAATATAAAACGAATCAGATCAGCCGTTTCAGGCGGCGCCTGAGTAACACCCGGGTATCGTATGAGTTATCGACGTGAGTACGTCCTGAGTACAGCCCTAGTTTTCACTGAATAACCGATGAGTTCCAACTGAGTTATGGCCGTACTACCACCTGAGTTATACATTAGTACCAGCTGAGTTACATGTGAGTTACTTCCTAGTTTTTCATGAGTAATGACTTACTAATAGGGGAGAGTGGGGCAAAGCGGCCACCTTAACGCATCTCACGATGCCAGCGCTTGATTTTTAAACTTGGAAAGATGCTTTCTATACCAATGTGATCCCTATTAAGTTGCCTTTTATTTCAACTGCGTTTTATTTCCAAAGGCGTTCACATATGGAAGATATTGACAAAACTTTAAACCTATGCATATTGGCCACTTTGCCCCATACCCTGGGGCAAAGCGGCCACCGGCGTCTTCTCAAGTCCCGATATGAGAAACAAAATAGTTGCCTCATGTACGACTAGGGTATTTGATGGTGACAAGGTTTAAGCGAGGATCGATGTTTGCTTTGTCAGCATCCCACCTGTAGGTAAACAAAGAGAGGATTTTCATGAAAAGACATTTAATTACATTATTTGGTAACTCATGCAACTGAAAAGTGGCCAAGATGAATGCATGACGACACATTTGAATATAAATAATGTTTTTATCCAGATGGAAACAACTTATGGCCAATTGGGGGGTGGCCACTTTGCCCCGGCCACTTTGCCCCGCGCATACCGTCCGAGACAAAAATATTCCACCTTAGCTATTAGTGGGGTAAAAAACATTAAAATTGGTAGAATACATGTACGATAACCATGCAATGCATGGACAAGAAGGCTTATAAAAATTCAAAACGGTTATGGAATAACATAACGTTTAAAAATTGTAAACATAGTTGGTAATCTGGCAAGAAATGCTTTTCCGTGTTTCACAGCACAATGGTGATGGGCCTGAAACCCCGGTCTGGCTCATTCGAACGACCGTGAAGAGAAGTATAATTGGAAACCATAAATTGGAACTGACGCCAGCTATGAAGGGCTAAAACGATGGGTGGCCGCTTTGCCCCGGGTGGCCGCTTTGCCCCACTCTCCCCTACCTGAGTTTGGCCTGAGTTGTCTGAGTAGGACATGAGTTACGCATGAGTACTTACTGAGTTTTATCTGAGTTTTACCATCGGACAAAATGGCAACTCACTTTGTTACTCACATGATACTCACTTGCAATGAGTTTTGCCCGAGTTTTACCTGCGTTCCGCCCTGAGTTTTACCTGAGTACGCGGATTTAGAGTGAGTTTTACCATTGGACAAAATGGCAACTCAGTCATTACTCAGAAAAGTGAGTAAAAATTTTTTTCAGTGTATATACCCCATTGATGCTCCTTTGATGCTTGCTATAAACCCCATTGATGCTCCTTTGATGCTCTCTATATACCCCATTGATGCTCCTTTGATGCTCTCTACATACCCCATTGATGCTCTCTATATACCCCATTGATGCTGATTTGATGCTCTCTATGCACCACATTGATGCTCCTTTGATGCTCTCTATATACCCCATTGATGCTTCGTTCCGCAGTGGCGGATCAAGGGATGGGCTCGCGGGGTCATGCTATTCCTCGTGAAATCCCCATGAGATACCTAGCGCACTGATTTCTTTACCCACACAAAGGTGGGCGTTCAAATAAATACATACATACATACAAGGTAAGAGACGCCATTTATGTAACCACCTTCGCCCTTCCTCTGAATTTCCTGGATCCGCCCATGCCATCGACGCTCAGCCACACCAACAGCAACGACGATACGCTTGTGTGTATAAGAAAAACGTACTGTATTGATTGGAAAGACAACTCCCTCTGCATTCATTTCAAAATCACAGCTTCCTAGTTGCCAAGAGACATTCAATTTGTACACTATCCATATTAAACATACGTCACGCACACGCCTCATACCATAACAAACAAATAACAAATGCCATATCACATGTTGAAATCCAGGCTGTAAAAAAACACATGACACACGAGAAGCGCCGCTGGCTCTTCTACGATGACCGTTGTTTTGCGACTCTTACGAAGGAGTCGCAAAACAACCGGTGCCCCTTCAAATGGCGTGGTGTTTCCCACCTTTGCTACGCAACGAAAGTTGAGCGTGTGGCTCCTACGAGTTCCCCCCTCCCTGACCTCAAGAAAGTCCGACAACGTAGCCCAGGGGCTGCCACAGGATGTCAACAGGCCCGCCCATGCCGCTTGTGACCCCTTTCCCTGTGGGGCGGGCCATCACGTCCGTCTCCATCATCTCCGTCCATCACTCCGTCTCCACTCCGCCCCTAGGCTTACCTCACTGCGCGGGCACACTATGCTGTCAGCACCGACAGATTTTTCAGCGCGTCCGCCGTCGCTGTTGACTGTGCCGGCAGCCCCATGATGTCGTGGACGATGAACCACATCGTGGAGCGCGATGCACGGGACACTTTGGTTGAAGACGTAGTAGGCGACCCCGAAGAGAAGGAGTGCCTCTTCAAGGCACTGGGCGCTGGCCACCACTGTTTCTTCGACCACGATGTCGAACTCGTCTCCCGCTCGTGTATCAGGGGACGTGTCATCGTCGCCGCTGGCGCCTCCATGACGACCGTTCCCTCTCCACCCAGAAGGCGCAGCAGTACCAGCGCCGCGTCCTCTGTGGATCAGGCAAGGAGGACGACGGACATACCACTTACTCATTTGAGAATATTTTTTATTCACACTGACGGGTCCAGGGATGCTCACACATACTCAAGAGTAGGTAAGAGGCAATCCCCCCCCCCCCCCAATGCATTTTGTATAAGATTGGTTGAACAGGTTCGCTTATACTCGATATGTAAGAAGTTAACATGTATCAGAACAACGATGTTCAACTGTTGGGTACCTACCTATTTAAACAAATATAATGCTGTATAGTAATGGTCTCATTTAGACATCAGAAGCACAAGTACACGCAACCTTAGAAGAACACTACATATGAAAAATCAAGGGCCTAAGTCAATCCAAGCATTTCATCGTCATATGAGTTCCTGCTAAGGATGGTACTCACCCTCAATAAGGCTCAATTCCAGCCTAAAAATGGCACCACTCGCAACCACACAGCACCCAACACCGCTCTTCACTGATCACCGGAAATGGCGGAGAAAAATGGCGGACCTTTGGCGCGTTCCTGATGCCTCCAACGAAGAATCATTGAGGAATACTATGGTTCTACTCGGGTGATATCAAGAGTATTTTGACAGAATCAGGCAAAGGAAGCATAACAAAAGAATATGAAAGCATCTCAAGGGAATATGAGCCTCCCTGTGATTCCAGCAAGATACCCTCTGGGCAATGAAAGGGTATATTGCAAGAATAGATAGAGAATCATAAAGGCATAACTATCAGCGACTGGGGTATCAACAGCATCTTATACGCACGGAATCATGCAGAATCATTTGGGGTATCAATGGCATAATATGGTTCTCACAGGGTGATATCAAGAGCTTATTAAGAGAATCAATAATTCATGGAGGTCGAGGGAATATCATGGGAATATGAAGCCAACTGCGATTCCATGAATATACCCCATATAGGTATAATGAAGAGATCAAAAGGGAATAATTGGGGTATAGACTTCAATGATCAGGGCATCAGGAGATTCATTTTGGTTTTCAGTGTACCGGCTCCATAGTCCATGTAGACTGTATCTCACGTCCTTCACTTTTTCTCAGAACTCGGTGTTTCCACCTCGACACCGGTGTGCCGCGTCCAACGGCACATCTCTTCCCGAATCGGTGGACAACTGCCCCGTCCTTCAACTAGCCGAGACCATCCGCCTCACATGCGGCTGCTATTGGCTGAGTCTGCCCGTTACCACCAACGACACCGGCACGCCCATCTGCTCCCCTCTGCAGGCGTTCAGCTGCGCGATCCCGCTGCAGATGAATCAGTCCAGAACCGGCTGCCACTCCGCCTGTCGGGAGGACGATTTTCAGACGGACGTCATCGTCAACAAGCTCAGCCCCATGGCCGAGGCGATCGGGATGAGGCGCGGCGTCCCCCCGGACGGCCTGTTGTTTCTGAAGGTGTATTTCAAGACGCTGCAGTACCGCCTAGTGCGACACTGGTGTCAGACTGGCTCCGAACTACTGGCTGAGCTCGGCGGACACATGGGAATATTCCTCGGCGTCAGCGTGGTCACTCTCTGTGAGGCGGTGGCGGCCATCGGGAGCTGTGTCGCAGGGGTCTGTCGAGCACGACGCGTCGATAGCGATGAAGACGTGCGGCAGCGGCAGGCCGACAGCGGTGAGCGCGGCGCCGAGCCGTGGGGGACGAAGACGCACGCGATGCCCGTTGCTTTCAGGGCGTATAGTCCGTCCGGTGAGCTGGTACCAATGGCCGCGGCTTACTACCCTCCTCCGCCGGAGAAAATCGTGCGGTCGTCTCTTCAGAATTAGATCATACATATTTTTCTGATAGGAAAATAATGCAGTCAAAGGTATGTTCAAAAGTAGATCAAATATTTGTTATCAAGTGTAATAAATACCTGCTGCTCAACGTCAAACATCTTGATTGAGTTGCTACTAACGCGTAACTTGGAATGTTTTATGGTTGATGACACCGTTTTTTTTGTCGCACCTACTGAAAGGCTCTTTTCTTTAATAAACAATGTGCAAAAAAATGTGCGGGTCTACCCTTGCAAGTATTGTTTGAAAGCGCTCATTTGCGACACTCGAATGGCTGTTCGTTCACTTTTAAATACATATGTTCATTTTTGTTGAGATGCATTATCCGTCGTTCCACCGTCCAGCTTATCCTAATATAACAGTTTTGCTCAAGCGTCGTAACACACACACACACATCATACATTTTTTTTTAAGACGGTCCAACGATAAAGTAATCATCCAGTTTACATATGCAACGCACGGCGCCCAACTAGGGCTTTCAGTATTGATTCCATTACATGACCG
The DNA here is from genome assembly GCF_019059575.1 of Amphibalanus amphitrite. Classification (NCBI taxonomy): domain Eukaryota; kingdom Metazoa; phylum Arthropoda; class Thecostraca; order Balanomorpha; family Balanidae; genus Amphibalanus; species Amphibalanus amphitrite. The sequence continues at coordinate 234,230 of NW_024882582.1, forward strand.
ACTGGTGTTAGACTGTACCGCAGAGCACGTGTGCCATGCGGTGCAGCCGACCCCGTAATAAATTGTCCGCGGGCATAGAGCGCTGCGAACGCCAACCAGCCGTACCTATATATTGCATGATTAAATACTCTTCATAAACACATTTGCTAGACGCGCAGTGCTGAATATCCTGCACCTATGTACATATGTGCGTAATACACCTACACACACGTACTGATCGTTTCAACAGTAAAGGCAGCAATACGGGTTAGGGTATAATTACTGTCCATCGATCTCCATAAAGACACAACACAGAGGTGCCTTACAAGTTACATCTTCCCTAAAAAATTACCTGTCTCCTTTTAACGAAATGCTTTTTTCAAACATCTGTATTTCGATCGAAGTGTAGGCGTCATGCCAACCCATTTGATTTGAATTCCTGCGCAACATACATTTTGTAACCTTACTAAAGCTGTAGCACTGACATTTTTCGACACCCACGGGCCACGAGTCCATGACAGCGAAAAGTCGGCAGCCAGTGAACGGACAAAGAAAACCAGGACGCGTAAAAAACCTGTCCATCAAACAACAGGAACAAGTCAATCACCCACCCACAGAGCGTTTCGATGACAAAGATTCAGTCAGGATGGACACTGGACAGGCAGATTTGGCCGTCAGCAACAGTTGGACTGGGACATGACGTCACCAATGGGAAGCGTATAAAAGAACGCTTACTCGTGTGGCTTTCCAACAGAAGTCAGCCATGTCAAGCTCAATCTAAATAGAGCTGTTAAACCATATTACATACATACATACATAAAGGTTTATTTGACCACGTGACAGTCAACGACTGGTAAAAAGACCGTACATGAGCTGTGCAATGGTGGCACCACATGAAGAAGTGAAAAGCATCACAAAAATTAAAAACACAGTGCATTTCAAAAGAGCTCCGAACATATCTACGTGGGGATCACATCCTGTTCATTAGATCTATGAGTACAGGCACAGTGGACTGGACTTTTTATACCGCTCAGTTTTGGCCCGCGGTACGACAAACTTTCGCTGCCGGCGCAGAGGGCGCCTCACATTTGCCAGCTGCTCGCCCGGGTACAGTGGGTGGGCGGGGTTGGCGAGGATGTCGGCCGCCAGCTTGCAGAGGACAGCATCGCGACGCTCGCTCAGAGTCTCGAGGTTGAGGAGCTGGCAGGCAGAGGCGTAGTCGGTGTAGTTTTCGTATCCTATCATGATTTTGCAAGCTCTTTTCTGAACTTGCTCGATTGCTTGTGCTTGTTGCTGTGTTAGTCCCGTGTGCCACAGTTGAGAGCAGTATTCCAGACATGGACGAATGAAGCTGATGTAGACGGCGCGGATATCGCTCAGATCTGCATGGAACTGACGGAGGACTGTGAGCATGAACAGCCTGCGAGAGGCGTTTTTTGTGATATGATTTGTATTTGCCGTCCACTTTAAGTCAGAAGTAATATGGACTCCGAGAAGTTTCATGGTAGAGACGACAGGTACTGGTTCGTTGTTAATGATTACTGCGCCGTCCATATCCGTGTTGTGAGAGAAGTTGCAGATGAGTATATGACACTTTTTTCCGTTGATCTTCATGAGATTGTTCTCTGACCATGTTTCCGGAGTGGATGCGGCCGTCTGGGCTTTCTGAAGGACAATGTTTGCATCTCTTGCAGGAGACAGGATGCCGATACTGAGGTCGTCCACATACTTCCATCGATGATCTTCGGTAACTGCGCAGTCATTTATATGAGCCAAAAATGCAATCGGGGCGATTTTTGTCCCTTGGGGCGTTCCACACGTGGTAGTGAGCTCTGATGAGACAGGATTCGAGCCACCAAGTCGAACAACCTGTTTCCGCTCGTTGAGGAAGCTGGCTACTGTAGGCACGATGGAGGGACGAACTTGCTGGTCCAGTAGTTTCCTGAGCACGACATCATGGCTAACCAGGTCGAAGGCCTTGGAAAAATCGATCGCCAGGATGGCCGCAGCGTTTGAAGAGCTGTCTGTGTTCTTAGCCAGGAAGTCATATAGCGAGATCAGGTAATGTACCGTAGAGTAGCCTGGCCTGTTTCCGAACTGGTGTGGGTCAAGTGATGGGGTAATGTCAGCCATGATCCAGGTTGTCAAAAATCCTTCAAAGATTTTGGAGAAGAGCGGGGTGAGTGAAATGGGTCTAAGATCGTTGAAAGAGGTTGGAGGGTTGACCTTGGGAATGGGGGTGATGAAGGATAGCTTCCAAGCAGACGGAAATTTTCCGGAGGATAGCGAGGAGTTGAAGATGTGAGTGAGTGGCTGCGATAATTCGAAGGCAAACTCCTTGACCAGCCGTGCTGGTAGCTCATTCGGTGTGGTGGAGATGTTGGAGCGGATGCTGCTCAGTTCCCTCTGGACGTCAGCTCGTCGGATGACCGGTGGGGGTGCGTCCGCCGGTAGGTAGGCAGGGAATTCCTCCAGGTTGAGTGCCGGCAGCTGGGATGAGATAGATGCGAAGTGCTGGTTGACCGCTTCCGCCAGCGCCCCACCAGTCTCATACTCAGCGAAGTTTAGCTGTTCGTTCTTTACTCGGCCGGTCAGACTCTTGATTTGACGGTACCAAGTAGCCGGCTTTGCTGTCCTCATTCCTCGTATTTTCCTGTCGTAGAATTCCGCCTTGGCTTTGCGGCACAGATGAGTGGCCTTATTTCGTAGATGTCGCCACCGGTCGGACATGCCCTCGAGTCGGAAAACTCTGTGCTTCTGGGCAATGGCGTGTCGGACGGTGGCGGTGATGTGAGGCTTCCCTCGATGTCGTACTGGCAATGTCTTGGTAGGCAGAAACCGGTCTAGAGCAGTGGAGAGCGTTGACTGCAGCACCGCCACCTGTTCATCGGGGGAAGACGCCTCATATACGGGGGTCCAGTCATGTGCTGTGATCCACCTGCCGAATGCTCTAACTCCCGAGTCCGGCAGCATTCGCACGGTCGTTCGTTCCCTCGGTGTGGGCTGGATGGTGCGCGGTCGAGCGTGCACGATGACGTGCTTGGAGCGCCCGAGGGGCGACAGCATCACAGGCTCGTGATAATAGTCACCCAGATCGGTCAGGATGAGGTCCAGAACTGAGTCCCCGTGCGTGGGGGCTGTTACAATTTGATGCAAACCATTGAGCCGGCAGAGGGACTCAACTGGAAAGCTGTTGAAATCACCGCAGATGATAAATCGAGGGCAGTCATACAGGGTACGGAGCTCATCAATGGCGAACTGAAGGTGCTCCTCATATTTCACTCGCAGCTCTGCACACGAGCCTGGTGGGAAGTAGACTGTGGCGATGCAGATATTAGATGAACCTGCCGGAAGGTGTTTAGGCCGTAATTGAAGCCATATCACTTCAACGTCTTCCTCAGAGGGTTGGAGGCTATTCAGTAGCTTCACTGGAATAGACTGTCTGACGTAGCAGCCGACGCCACCTCCCCGACGATGCAGTCTGGGTCGCTGAAAGAAGCTGAAGCCGGGGAAATTTGCCTTGTCCTGATCGACCTGCCAGACTTCCGAGATGCAGACAACGTCAGGGGCATACTCCAGTATGTTCGCGTATAGCTCGTCCAATTTATTGTTGAGTGACGTGGGGTTGGTCAGGAAGATGGCAGGTGCTGGCTGTTTCCCTGATCCCAGTACCCTGCGAGTCTCCGCGATGCTGAGTCGGGCTGGGACCGTGATCGTTCGCTGTTGGTATCCTGCATCTCTAATGGCGATGGGACGGGGCCGCCGGTTAGATCCACAGATGGCACGGATTGGCTGATGTGAGCGGCGGACCAAATGTGTCAGGCGCGCTGGGAGACTGCTTCGGATGGTCTGGGCGGTTTTGCTATTCGCACCACCCCTCACCCTCTCACGCACCGCTAGAAGGTAAGCCCGGTCGTACGTGTTGTCAGCTGGCTTTCCACTGATGTATGTGTTGCGGGCCAAGTGCGAAGGCTAGTCCATTCGCGAATGGCCTAGTCCAAGTGCGATAACGCACTTGGACTAGGCCGTTTGCAAATGGACTAGTCCATGTGCGTTATTGCAGTTGGCCTAGGCCGTTTGCGAATGGACGGGCGTTTATGCTCCCAGTCCAAGTGCGAAGTCAGGCCAAGTGCGAAATATCCAGCAAAGTGACGTCAACTTGGCAAGTCAACTTGGCATGTGCAAAGTCCCGTGTGAAATGATGCGTGCAAAGTATTGGTAACTCAACCGGAAAATGCTTACACAGTCATGCTGAGGTCGCCTCTTCTTTACCTCACCCCACCCTTGCGTGTCGAATCGAGCGCCACAAACTCGACCAAGGTCAGGTCGGGTCATCAGCGGGGAGCCCGGAGCACGGTACTAATGGTCTCCGCACACCACGCGACTCTCCGCTGTTCGAAGGTCACGGGGATATTTGACTTCCCCAGATCCAGATCGGTGGCCGAAGCCTGGCCAGCGGCAACACGTTGCTATAATTTCCGCGTTGTGCAGGGTTCAGCGGAAAGTCGCATCCCGAATGGACCAGGTGTGTGGAGACCTTAACCTAGAGTTGCGCCAGCTCGCAGATCTGCTCCGGAGAACAAACTAAACATATAGGTAAACGCAGTGGCGTCGCCACGGATTTTCGACTAGGGGATCTGGTCGGACGGTCAGTCAAAGTAATCCCCACCAAATACTGAAAACTCCTCGGATTTAGACAATTTTATTTTGAGAATGCACCAAAATCGTTTTTAAAATATTTTATTTTATTCTTGATCGATTTTCGTGGCCAAAAGTGTGTGTGTAGGGGGGGGAGGGGGGGGGGGCGTCGGACCGGCATATTTTCAAGAATGTGTGTGTGGGGGGGTCTGGACCCCTCCCACCCTCCCCCCCGTCGGCGACGCCCCTGCATCGACCAGCGGTCCCCCATTCATTCGGAATCGTACCCCAATCCGAGGATCCATGCTTCCGGCGGCTAAGTGCAACGCCATAAACCCGTCCGTTCGCAAACGGCCTAGGCCATTCGCGAATGGCCGGCCATTCGCAAACGGACTAGTCCGTTTGCAAACGGACCGCCATTCGCAAACGGCCTAGTCCATTCGCGAATGGACTAGTCCGTTCGCAAACGGACTAGCCTTCGCACTTGGCCCGTAACATATGAATGACCGATGCTCAGAGTGTGCCGGGGCAGACATCGGTTGGTTTCACCACGTGAAGGGTGGCGCTCTACACGGCGGGACCCACTGGCCCCAACGCCTTCCTGCCGGCTGCTGTCCGCTGGCAGGCCCGGCCCATCCCGGGGTTCAGCCGTCCGGTCTCGTCCTGCATGGGCGGGTCCGGGGCTGCCTGTTAGGGGGATCAGGACACGGCCGCGGCTCGGACGCCGCTCGTACTCTATGGCACGTCTGCGGCGCGCCTGGACGTGGCGGCCGGCCCGTCTCCCCCTGCAGTGCCGCCTTACTCCGCCGCTGGGCGGGAGATTAATGGGTCTGTCCATGAGGGTTTCGCCCCTGGTCCGAGTGTCCGACGACCGTCGGAGTCGACGACGGTGAAACGTGCGGCGCGTGAGGCGGTAGATGACGACCGAGCCGTGTGATTGGCTGGTGGAGCTCTTCTAAAACCGGTAGAATTTTGGTCGAACGAAACGAGGGCCATGGCATAGGCCTTCGGTGGTCTTGAAGAGTAAAAACAAACTTGAATATTATTCGCAAGCCCACTAGATGAGGTACGAACGAAAATCACCACGCATTGCCGAAGCTAGCACTGTTCGACACCGCTGATACTTGAAAGAACACTGGCACTATTTCCGCGGAAAAACTAGTAAAACGACAGAGCGCGCGTAGGGCAGCGCTCTGTCATTGTCATATTCACGCATTTGGCAGCTACGATCTTGCAGCGATGACGTCAGCGTCGAGCTACGGCTTGCTCAGCGTGACCCTGCTTTTGTTCATCTCTACAACTACAGGTAAGATAAATATTCGGGCGAATGCTTTCCGGCCGGAGCAGCTTATCACCCCAATTTATCAGCATCACGGAACCCAAGATAATTGCTCCCTTAAGAGAAACCATTGGATGAAAAATTTGTGTTTACATTGCTTCCTTGCTGATACAGCCAGCAATTAATTTCTTTCACAATAACTGTCCGTCAAATAGCATAAACATGGTGTCTTCGTCTGTGCAGCACCTTCAACATACCCCATGCTTATCTGTTAGCATCCAGAGTCTAATAATGGTTCTCTTCTCCAATCCCACAAGATGCTCAAGATGCAGGTAGCCACGAATGTCTTCAGTGGACTCCATGGATTAATGCCGACCAAAATACAACTGACGGTGGCGACTACGAGCTGATCGGCTTCAATCTGGACATGGAGGGGGGCCGACCGGGCCCGGTGACCCGTGAACTGGCGCGGAGGGGCATCGTCTGCAATAACCCCGTGCAGGTTTGTACTGAGTGGGTGTCATACGAAATAGTTAATACCCGGGCGTTTTGATGCAACTTGGATCAGGAGTCCTTGTTTACTGAAGGTAGAGAATATACGCTGTAGTGTCTGCTTACTCAGCATGATGCTTAGTTCCTGTCTATCGAAATTCGATATTAACCGTTTTCACGACGGCCATCTGGTAGGTACACATTTGGTTCACATCTGGTGCAGATTAGGTGCAGATTTGGTCAAGTTAGGTTTAGTGTGTCTCTTAGCAGCTATCAGCTAGGGTTGCACTAATTGCTGATATGCCTGCTTTGTCATATTATCAGAGAGCATCATCGGTTAAAACACTGAAATAAATTGATAAAATAAAGATATTTGCTGTAAAAGAGATTAGGTGCAGATTTGGTCAAATTAGGTGCACTCGCCGGATAGCCCGTCGTGAAAACGGCTCTTAACATCGGATCAGGTTAGCCATAAACTGAGTTCATATGGGATATCCTTCCTAATCCTTTTCAGGTGGAATGTCGGGAGGCATCTAGCCACCACCGTCGATGGTTTGATACCGGGGACGCCTCTAGGTCACCAAGGTATGCCCGCTGCTCTCTCTCTCCGAAGGCATGGTGTGTCAGAACAAGTACCTAACCAACGGCAAATGTCACGACTATGAGGTGAGGATTTCGAGTACGGCCCGCCAGGCGCCAAATACGGACGAGATTAAAATACATTACATTGACAGATACATTAATTTGACAGCCTTAGGCTTTTAAAAAGTCCGAATCAGATGCCCCAGTGCCCTGTTCGCTTTCTTCACGGTGCTTTCGATGTGGGAGAAAAAGGTTAGTTTTTGATCCAGGATAACACCAAGATGCCTGATGGTGTCCACATGCTCGAGGGCACTGGCAGTGTTTCCGATGAAATAGCTTCTTAAAATGGGGGACTTTTGGAGTGTCGTCCGAAAAGACTTGCATTTGCTAGGGTTAAGTTTAAGTTTCCAAAGTTGGGGCCATTTGCACAGCCTTTCCAGATCCTCCTGCGCATCAGCTGTGCTGTGAATTTTCCTACAAATTTTGAATTCGTCTGTGAACATTGGACTAAAAGAGACGCCTTTCAATTTTGTTCTCATTGACTTTTTTATAAATTAAGTCCGAACCTTTTGAATGGAAGGATTCACAAGGACAGAGCCCCCGCTAAGCGAAGCTTGTTGCGTTGACCCTGCCCTCTAACCTCCGATCGCGCAATTCCGGTTCTATGGCAGAATTTGGAAGTGCGCACATAGCCGCGCACGGCCGGTCCCCTCACTGACATCGCCTGGCTACGGCCTGCCACCAACCGCAACCATACCTGTCAGGAGGCCCATAAACATCAAGCGCCCGTCGCGCTTCGAACCCGGACTGTTATAACCGGGAACGCGTGCTCTCACCACGCGGAGTCCAACGCTCTACCGACTGAGCTACGGGACCGGCTGATAATGGAGAGGTCGCAAAAATGACCTGACCTTAGGTCACCGATATCAAAATTCAGCGATAAATATTTTGAGCATACTATTGCTCTTATCAATCACTAAAAGTTTCAAAGCGATCGGTCACTCGATCTTGCTATGGCAGACATTGAAACTGTTTATATAGTGAGGTCATTTGACCTGACCTGGCGACCTGACCAGGGGTTCAGGGTGTTCAAACATCCCTTAGCAGGACGCGGGTTAAAAAAAACATAATAAATACATCGGAATTACACCAAAGGTTTATGCAGGTTCATAAATTAATTGTAACGAGGTTACTTCATTAAAGGGAAGTTTACTTTCCCGAAATAAGTTATTATAGTTCGTTTTTTTAAGTTCGACCCACACTGTAAACATCTCTTTGAACACAGCACGAGAATTGGTAGCTGAATTACTGAGAAAACTCGTTGGCGCACAATGATTTCGCAGGCGATCAATTGTATCAAAATTATTTCTACCTGGCTTCTTTTTCCCAGACTCGCAGCTCGGTTTTGCAGCCCCACAAGGATCGAGGACTTGTCAGGAAGCATAAGTAAACTAATTGATAAATCGCACGGCGTTTAACGTAACAGTATATCATCGGTGTTACTGTTACAAACTTATTTTGAAAATATTAATTCATATCTCCAACACAAAGTGCGCTAACCAGTTTTCTCAGTAATTCAGCTAGCAATTCTCGTGCTGTTTCCAAAAAGATGCTTACAGTGAGGGTCGAACTTAGAAAAA